>NC_051423.1:19940028-19945028 GCF_015228065.2 Penaeus monodon | reverse complement strand
TAGCTAAAAGATTTTTAAGATATTAAAAAAGATGAAAAACTAATAATGATAATAATATAATAAGTAATAATAAAATAATAAAAATAAAAATAAAATAAAAATAAAAAAAAAAAAAAATAATATTAAAATTTAATAAAATATGAAAAATTATATATAAAATGATAATAATAAAAATAATAATAATATAATAATATAAAAATATAATAATACGATAATAAGGTATATCATAATCATAATATATGATAATAATAACAATACAAAATGTAGGTATTATAAAATGATGATGGCCCTGATATATAAGAATAATAATAATAAAATATAGCAACAAAAAACAACAATAAAAATTTATGAAATATAACAGTAACAACAAAATAAAAAATATCATTGATAATAAACAATACTGTCGATGACAAACATAGTAACAAAAGCACAATAATGAAATCACGGTGTGTACAACCACTTTACTTTCCCTAATAAATCCTCGCAGGAATGTATTGTTTCTACGCAAAGAAGTACATCCTCTAAGCAGAGAACAATGAATGTCTTGGGATATATTTAAAGCGGGAGAGAGAATCCGGTTTCTTTTTCAATATAGAACTACAGAGGGTTTCTATTGTGAGAAGCCGGTGAAATAATTAATGGCTACCAAAGGAGGGGTTCTTTGAATTCGATTTGGTTACACTGAAAATTAACCATGTCGGTTTTTTGTGGTTTGCGGGATGAGTGGAAACCTTTTTCTTCTGTCGAATGTACAGTGCATGTTGGGACGGGTTTCGATTTACACATCAAACCACGAAAGCTACAAGTCTCTCCTCGCTTTGGGGAGCATGGTGAAAAAAATACGATAGGTAGGATAACGAAACAAACAAACACGTATTGTATTTTTATTGAAAGGAAAAAAAAAAGGGAAAAGAAACAAACTGGAGCCTGTTAGACCACATTTTCCCTCCGGTACGATAGGTTTTCCCAGGTGTGTTGGTTGGCAGCGCACGATTCCGGACAGTCTAAATGTGACAGTTTTGGGGGAAACATCTGACGTGAATTTCCATTACCTGTTTTCTTTTTGATCGTACAGTAGTGTCTGTGATTCTTTTTTTTTTTTTTCCGGCTTTGGTTTTAGATTTTGTATTCCGTGTTGGATACTAAACGTAGCAGGATTCTCTCCCCCCCCCCCACCTCTTATCCTTCCGGTTTTCGCCGCAGGCAAAGGTGAGTTGGATTAAAGATTTTTTTAAAAAGAAATAAATAACCAAAACGACAAGGGGGGGGAAAAAAAAAGTAGACCTGTCTTTACATGAAGGTAAATAAAAATATATATATTGTTTATAAGACACAGAATTAGATTCCTTACTCCTCTTTACCATTTTCCTTTGCAATTAACACCCCCCAAAAAAAAAAAAAAAAAAAAAGAAAAAAAACAGCGAAACAACACGCCTCGTTTTCGACCAAAGGGTAAGCAGGGAGGTGGGCATTCAGCCAGACAGGTGTATAGGGTAGACACTCCCGGTGCGTGTGTATGGTGTGAATGGTTGTGGCCTGAAAACCGGTATTGTTGCAACTTGACACTCGGGCGGTGCTCAGGCCCTCAGCCCAAATTGTTTACTTACTATCCTTGTGCATAACGTTATTTCGGTTTTCATTCACCTGTTTGTTTGTTTTTCTAGGTCGTATTATTACCCTTTTTATTATTATTTTTTTTAAACGTGTGGTTATCACGTCGGTGATATAGTATAGATTAAAATAAAAAATGGTTTTGTTTATAGGGGAAAATTTAGTGAAGGTGTTTGTGCTATTTTATTTCGTAATATTTATAGAAAAAAAAAAAATTAAAATTATATTACCAGTTCTCGGTAACGTCGTGCCAGAGGGGAAACTGCGAGATTTTCCAAACCGACGATTTTATTCTTGACCATTTTCTTCATTTTTTAAACCAATAAATCCGTTTTCTATCGCCCAAACCATATCCCCCCAAAACCCGAAACAACCCAAAAAACCAAAAAAGCGGCATGAAATAAAACCCCATCGCGATAAAAAGAGGAAATTTAATAAGGTTACTGGATGCATTTCTCTGTTGGGCATCCACCTGAGTTTCTGGCGCCACCTGTGGATGCCTCAGGTCTCGCCACAGCGCCGATTTCATGGTTTATTTTTCCCCTCTTTCTTGCTTATTTTCGTATTATAGGTTTATTTTTTATCTTTCTTGCCTCCCTTTTTTGGTTATATGTTTATTTTTATATTATGCTTTTTTTTGTATTAATTGTTTAATTTTATTTTACCTGCTCGTTTTTTTTTTTTATTAACATGTTTCTTTTTTTTTCTTAATTTGTTTCGGGGTTGGGCGTGGGGAAGTTCTTAAGGGTTTTTTTAAGGGTGTTTTTAAGAGCCTCGCTGCTTCGGTGAATTTATTGCTAGTACAGGCAAAGAACGTTTTTTAAAACGTTTTTTTAACCTTGTATTGGTGATTCGCATCCATCAGATAGTTACTTCAACGAAATATATAAAGGCGAATTTATTATTTTATATATAATTATATATATATTATATATATATATATATAATATATATTATATATTTTATATATAATACTATTATATACGCGCGCATATATATTAAAATTTTTATATATATATATATTATATATATATATATATATATATATATAATATATACATATACATACATCATACATACATACATACATACATAATTATATATATATATATATATAATATATATATATATATATTATATATATATTATGTTTGTGTGTGTGTGTGTGTGTGTGTGTGTGTGTGTGTTTTGTGTGTTTTGTGGTGTGTGTGTGTGGTGTGTATTATCTGATTGACTAGTTATGGCTGTTTGAGAGAGAGAAACGAGGGAAGAGAGCAGGGGCGAGAGAGAGAGAGAGGGGAGAGAGAGGAGAGAGAGAGAGAGCGAGGAGATGAGAGAGGGGAGAGAAGAGGAGAGAGAGATGCTGAACCAAGACGTACCTTCATCTGTTTGTCAATTTTGTTAATGAAATGTAGGCCTAAATTTGTAATAGTAATGATAATGATATAGTTATGGTGATCCTAATAATGATAATAATAATAATGATAAAACAGTTATAATTAATAGAAGTTAGATGATACAAAAATTGATAATGATAATGATAATAAATTTAAAATAATAATAGCGATAATGATCAAATAATAAAAATGATTAGATAATAATGATAATGATAAAGATAGTAATGAGGATGCCAGTAAAATTAATAATGATTTTGAAATCATAATAAAAAAATAAAATTGAAATGAGATAATAAAAAAGGGTATAAATAAAAATTTTTTAAAAAATTTGATAAGATATCGAAAAGGTGCCAAAGAAAAAAAAAAAAAAAAAAAAAAAAAAAAAACCAAGAAAAAAAAAACCCCAAAAAAAAAAAAAAAACAAAAAAATTAAAAAAGCGTTTTTTAATTTTTCTCAAGCCCCCCCCCCGGGAAAAAAATTTTTGGGAAAAATTCAGAGTTGCATAAATACGGTGGGATATGAAGGGAAAATTTGATTTTTTTGGGGAGGGAAAATAAAGGGTTTTTTCTTCTGTCCGGGGTTTTCCCCCCCCTTTTTTTTTTTTTTTGTGCCTGTTTGATGTATTTTTGTAGTCTCTGTCTCTCTTTTTTTGTAAAGCACGCAAAAGAAAAAAGCAACACAAAGCAAAAACATACGCCCCACACTACACGCACCACAAACACCCCACCCACACAACCCACAAACCCCAAACACACACAACAAACACAAAAAAACACACAAACACACACACAAAAAAAACACAAACAAAAAAACACAAACACAAAAACAAACACACACACACACACACACACACACACACAACCCCACACAAAAACACCACCACACACCACAAACAACACACAAAACACCCAAAACACACCCAAGACACCCCCACCAACAACAAAAACCCCCACCCAACCCACAACCCACACACAACCACCAAAAACCCAACCAGACGAAAAGCACCCGCCCAAAACCACACAGCCCCAAAGAACACCAGCCCCTACAAACCGCAGGGCGCTTGGTATCGGGGGGAAAAATGATGGCGGTCGGGGGGGGATTATACAGGTTTTGGGGTGGAGGTTGGCGGCTGGATGGTAATTGGCGGGGCTGGTGGGTAATTGGGGGCTGGGTGGTAGACAGGAAAATTTGGGGGAAAAAATTGGTTGTTTGATAGATAACTGCTGAGAGTAGATAATAGGTTTGGGGAGGTAGAGAGACAACAGACTGCTATGTCTGATAAAAAGGGAGATAGATAGATGATATGTGGTGGTAGATTGACGAAATATATATTAATTTTATTAATATTTATAAATATGATATTTATATATATATTTTATTTTTTTTTTTTTTGTGGGTGTGTTGTATTTATATTTGTAAAATACATCATCAAATAAAATATTTATATCTATATATATATAAAAATCTTATAATAATATATAAATTTTTTATATATTATTTTGAAGACGGGAGGCAGAGAGAGAAAGGAGGGAGAAAAGAGAGAGGAGAAGAGGAAAGAGGGGGAGAGAAGAGAAAGAGAGGAGGGAGAGAGAGAGAGGGGAAAGAGAGGGGAGGGGGGGGAGGGAGAAAGAGCGAAAAAAAGTGTGGTTTTATAGGTTTTTGGGCACCATTTTTAATCTATCGCAAACTGGTCACAAAGTAAAAAATAAAAACCCTACGGTTTTAAAAAACAACAACAACTGAATATTAAAAAACAACAAAAGAAGATTGCCAAATTTTTTTATCCCTTTTTTTTTTTGAAAGAGGAGAGAGAGAGAGAGAGAGAGTGAGAGAGAGAGAGAGAGAGAGAGAGAGACGAAGAAGGGTGAAAAAGGAGAGAGAGAGAAAAGAGAAGGGGCCAAACCCGATTGGAGAGCATATTTTACTCAAAAGTACATTCAATGTTTAAAAGGTTTGGGGGAAGGAGGTGGTGGCACAAACCAAAAGAATCA
>NC_051423.1:19935534-19939928 GCF_015228065.2 Penaeus monodon | reverse complement strand
TGTGCATGAAAAAAAGATGGATGGTGCTGTGTTCTTAAGTCTTACTCTCTGCTCTGCTCTCTTTCTCCTGATGTCTCTTCTCTCTGCTTCCTCTCTTTCTTCTCTCTCCCTCCTCCTATCTCCACTGCCCTTCCCCTCTCAACCTCCTCCCTTCCTTCTTTCCTTTCTTCTCTCTCTATCCTCCCTTTCTACCGCCATCCCTCCCTCCCTCCCTTCTTCCCTTTCTCCCTCCCTCCTTCCTTCCCTCCTCCTTCCTCCTCTTCCTCTTTTTCCCTCCCTTTCTTCCTTCCTTCCTTCCTTCCTTCCTTCCTCCTTCCTCCCTCCCTCCCTCCCTCCCTCCCTCCCTCCCTCCCTCCCTCCCTCCCTCCCTCCCTCCCTCCCTCCCTCCCCCCCACTGTGTGTGTATGGGGAGGAGGAGCAATTTCGAATTCCAGTCAACTTCGTTCAAAGGCTTTTTGGCTTTAAGAAAAGAAAAAAAAAAGGAAAAGAAAAAAAGAACGATAGATTTTTCAAATGTGTCGCAATGTTGCCAGATTTCAGAAAGTTTATGTGCGTTGCAATGCATCTTTCGATTCTTGGAGTAGGGTTAGGGGGAAGGAAGGAAAGGAGGAGGCAGGGAAGGAGAGAAGGAAGGAGGGAAGGGGGAGGGAGGGAGGGAGGGAGGAAGGAAGGAAGGAAGGAAAGGGGGAAAGGCAGGGAAGGAGGAAGGAAGGGAAAGGGAAAGGGGAGAAGGGAAAAGAGGAGGAAGGAAGGAAGAGGACAGGAAGGAGAGGAAGGAAGGAGGAAGAGAGGGGAAGGGAAAGGGAGGAAGGAAGAAGGAAGGAAGAAGGAAGGAGGAAGGAAAGGAGGAAAGGGAAAGGGAAAGGGGGAAGGAGGAAGGAAGGAAGGAATGAAGGAATGAAGGAATGAATGGAAGGATCTCGGGAAATGGATTGCGTCATTTTGATTCGTAAATGTTCCGGTGAATTAGGGGAAAGGGAAAGGGGAATGAGAGGGAGAGAGGGAGAGGAGAGAGAGAGAGAGAGAGAGGAAAGGGAAGGAGGAGAGGAGAGAGGGAGGGAGGAGAGAGAGGATGCGAGGAGAGAGGGAAAGATGAGTGATAAAAAAGATAGGAAGAGGGAAGAGAGGGAGAGAAATGGAGCGATACAGAGAGAGAGAGAGAGAGAGAGAGAGAGAGAGAGAGAGAGAGAGAGAGAGAGAGAGAGAGAGAGAGAGAGAGAGAGAGAGAGCGATACAAAAAAAAAAAAAAACGAAAACGTAGCAGAAAGAGCGACCGTGTATACGAATGAGCGAAAGATCGACAACAAGGTCACAAGCGGAGACCACGGACGGGGGCGCGGGCCAAGGACGAGGATGTGGCAGCAGAAAACGAGGGCATGGGAAATCAAGGACGAGGCGTGGGAGACCAAGGACGAGGGCGTGGGAGACCAAGGACGAGGGCGTGGGAGACCAAGGACGAGGGCGTGGGAGACCAAGGACAAGGGCGTGGGAGACCAAGGACGAGGGCGTGGGAGACCAAGGACAAGGGCGTGGGAGACCAAGGACGAGGGCGTGGGAGGGAGACCAAGGACAAGGGCGTGGGAGACCAAGGACGAGGGGTGGGAGACCAAGGACAAGAGTGGGAGACCAAGGAGAGGGCGTGGGGAGACCAAGGACGAAGACGAGGGGCAGCCAGGGACGAGGGCGGAGAGACCAAGACAAGGGCGTGGGAGACCAAGGACGAGGGCGTGGGAGACCAGGGACAGAAGGGCGTGGGGCGGACGACCCCAAACAGAGCTAGGGAGAACCGGATCCGAGCGCCGTGAACAAGGGCAGTTCGGGGGACCGAGGCGGCCCGAGGGTGAAAGCTACGAGGGGGGGGGGAAGAGAGGCGCAGCAGGGATAAATGGCGTAGAGGCGTCGACGCCTCATTATTCGTAAGAGAAAAGCGGTTACCGGGCCCGTATACAAGGGCGTTACGAAGGGGGCTGAGGTGAAGTTGAGGCTGAGGGGAGTCTGTAGGTGATTGGGATTGTTATTAAATTTATATAAACTTGTAAGGAAAATGATAGGGTTTACGTAAACGATGGGTTACGAAATATTGAATGTTAGAGATTGGACATGAGTGATGGATTTTTTATTTATGAATTGTTGATTGAGGTTACAGTGATGGATTTACATATTGATTAAGTAAGAAGACTAATGAATGGATTATTTGCGTAGTTGATTGGAGGTTATATAATGATTAGAATTTACATAATATATCAATTAAAAGTTATATAATGAATGAAATTGCATAGTAAAATGATTGGAGGTTACATAATTGGAATTACACAATAAACCAAATAGAAGTTGCGTAATGAATTGAATTCAAAGAAATATTAATTAAAGGTTACATGCTTAGTATCCTTGACTGTTAGTATCCAATTCTTTATCCAATTCTTCATGGTCTTTGCTGCAGGATCTCCGCAACCTCATCACCTCCTCCTTTTCTCTCATTTCCACCTCTTTCTACGTCATTTTCCTTTCGTTTTCCCTCATTGTTTCTCTCTCTCTCTCATTTCCACCCCATTTTTTAAAAAGCTTTCCTCGTTTTTCCCTGTTTTATCATGTTTTCTGTTTCACTTTTCTTCATTTTCGTCCATTTTGCCTCCCTGTTCTCTCACTTTCCCCATTTTCGCATCATTTTCCCCTTCGTCACTCCACTCCGTCGTCTAATTTCTTTTCCTGGTTCACTTTTCTTCATATTTCTCCACTTCCTCTTCCAATTTTTTCCCCCACTTTCCTCATTCTCGCATCCATCACCCTCATACCTTTCTCTCCTCCTCATTCTCCTCTGTTCCATCCTTTCCCTCACTTTTCTCATCTTTCCCGTTTCTCTTTGTTCCCTCACACTCCATCCCTCTCCCGCCCACCATTCTTGCAATCAATTCATGTTTACTTTCATACGGCCAACCTCACGGGCCAATTCACCTAATGGCCAAAGATACTGATATCGAGGGTATACAGGAAGGCCAGAAGTCGAACAGCTGATTGTGTTGAACAGCTGACTGTGTCGATCAGCTGATTGTATCAAACACACGATTGTGGTAAACGGCCGATTTATATATATATATAATATATATATATATTATATATACTATATATATATATATATATATTATGTATATATTCATACATCATATATAGCACATTATTCATAATTCATATTACATTACCACTACACACACACACCACGCCAACACACACACACAACACACACACACACAAAAGATATGATATATATACATATAGCAATATATATCGAATACTAGATATTGTTTGAACATATGTGTCATAGCTGATTGTATATAACATATGATTGTGGTAATATATTTATATATATATATATATATATATATATATATATATAATATATATATATAACACATATAATATATAATATATACATATATATATAATATCATCATAAACATAAATAACACACAAACAAAAAACTATACATACAATCAAATATCAATCATATACACACAACAAAACTATAACATCATATATGTTATATATATATATAATTTATTTATTTATTTATTTATTTATTTACTTATTTTTATTGAACAGCTGATTACATCGATTGGCTGATTGTGCCGAATAGCTGATTTTGTTGTAAACCAATGATTGTACCGAACAGCTGATTATGTCGAGCAGTTGATTGAGCCAGACAACAGATTGGACTGGACAGCTGATTGTATTTCTTTTGTGTTCTGATCAATTTACACACACACACACACACACACACACACACACACACACACACACACACACACATACATACATACACATACACATACACATACACATACACATACACATGCACATGCACATGCACATGCACATGCACAGCACATCACAACACACACACATACACACACCACACACACACACACACACACACACACACACCAAAACACACACACACACACACACACACACACAAACACAACACACACACACACACAACACACACAGATATATATATATATATATATATATTATATATATATATATATATATATATATATATATATATATAAAGTCGTTATGGGTTTTTCACATAGGCGTCGAACAGTCAATACGAAGAGGTAGACTAATACGGCCGTGAAAAATGTCATGTTTATTCGCAAACGTTTCAGAGACCAGTCTTATCTCTATCATCAGTGCTGCAATAGTGAACCAAAAAATATGCATCAGACAAAAGAATTATACTATATAATTAAAGAGGTTCTCTAAATTCAAACAAAGATATCAAATAACAACAAAAAGTGAGCAAAAAATGAGCAAAACAAAAAAGTATAGGTATACAGGACAAACAAGTATATACAGTGGAGAAAAAACAATAAAAACGAAAAACATTGGAA
>NC_051423.1:19913386-19930434 GCF_015228065.2 Penaeus monodon | reverse complement strand
CCCTTTCCCTCTCCTTCTCCCCTCCTTTCCGTCCATTCCTCTCCCTTCCCCTCCCCTCCCCTCCCTTCCCCTCCCCCTCCCTAGTACCTAAGCACCCCCTCTAACCCCCCCAATCCTCTCCCCCTCCTCTCCTCCCCTCCCCCTTCCCCTCCTTGGCCTCCATTTCCTGTCGCTTCCCCGCCATCCTACGCTCGTTACCTGCTTCCCCCTTTTTTTACTTCTTTTTATATTTTTTTCCCCTCTTCCTCTTTTTTCTTTCTTTTTCTTTTTCTTCCTCCGTGTCTCGTCTGTAATTGTTGTAACTCTTTTCTCTGTTTGTACTTTTGTCCGTCTGTCTGTCTGCTTCTCTCTCTCTCCGCCTGTCTCTTCTCTCTTTCCCTCTCTCCCTCTCCATTCGTCCCTCCCTCCCTCTTCCTTTCACGCCTCTCGCTCTCCTCCTTTTCCCACTCCGTCTCCCTCTCCTCTCCCTCCATTTCTTCTTCTTCTCTCTCCCGCATTCTCCCCTCCTATTAACCTCCCTCCCTCTCCCTCCTTTTCTTTATCTCTCTCTCTCTCTCTCTCTCCCATCTTCCGCCTTTAATTCTTCTCTCTCCCGCATTCTCCCTCCCTCTATCTCTCTCTCCCTCTTCCTCCTTTAATTCTCCTCCCTCCATCATTCTCCCTTCCTATTAACCTCCCTCCCTCTCCCTCCTTTTCTTCTTCTCTCTCCCTCTCTCCATCTCCCTACTCCCTCTTCTCTTCTTTTCTTCTCTCTCCCTCTCCTCTCCCTCCTTTAATTCTTCTCTCTCAGCATTCTCCCTTCCTATTAACCTCCCTCCCCCTCCCTCTCTCCCCTCTCCCCATCCTCCCCATCGCCCCGGTCCCTCATGTCCTCATTAAACAGTAGGTGTTTATGGGGATCACAGGCCCCTCATAACAGCGCCGCCATGTCCGGGTATTTTGCGCGAGCCCGTGTTTTCATCGTAAAAAAAATATATATATATATATCATATATATATATATTTGTATACGTGATAATTATTTCGCAGCGGGGAATCCAGGGCGGGGTTTTATTCATATGGATTGGTGTGTGTGTGTGTGTGTTGTGTGTGTGTGTGTGTGTGTGTGTGTGTGTGTGTGTGTGTGTGTGTGCTGAGTGTGTGTTGCTGGAGTGTGTGCTGTGAGTGTGTGATGTGTTTTCGAGTTCGTGAGTTGTGTTTGAAATAGTGGTGTGTGAGTTGGTACAGCAGTGATTGGTTGGTTTAGTTAGTGTAATGTAAGCGCGTTAAATTAGTGTGCTGTTATGTGTGTATTTGTGTGTGATAGGCTCGGGTATGACGAGTGAAGCGTGAATGAAAGAGTCCTAAGGTGGGTGTGAAAAAAAAAATAAGCTTGTGAATTTTGAAATATGGTACGTGTGGTTTGTGTTTTTGTACTGTGTTTTTGTTTTTTTTTTTTCATAGTACGGTGGTGGTGTGACAATAAGTAAAGTGTGTGAAATTGTAATGTAGATGTGTGAATAGTGAAGTGAAGTGCATGTGTGAGGATGTGTTATAGAGTGATTGTGAATGTTAGTGAGGAAGTAGTGTGCATGTGATGGATGAAGTGTAGAAAAAAAAAAGTTAGTGTGAGTCTGCAGTGGTGGTGCATGAGGTTTGTGTGTGTTTGTGTGTTAGAATTTGCTGGGTGTGCGTGTGTGGTGGTGGTGTGGTTGTGTGTGTTTTGTGTGTGTGTGGTGTGTGGGTGTGTTGGTGTGCTTGTTGGTGTGTGTGTGTGTGTGTGTGTGTGTGTGTGTGTGTGTGTGTGTGTGTGTTTGTGTGTGTGTGTGTGTGTGTGTGTGCCTGAGTGTGTGTGTGTGCCTTTTCGAGATCCATGAGAAATACTGGATCGTTGAGAAATATAGGTGGATTGGAGGTGGATCAACAGTGAATTGAGGTTGGATTAAAGTTACAATGAAGGTAAAAGCGCGTCTAAAATTAACACATTTCTCGTATGGTATTTGTCAGATAAATCAAGGCTCTCGAAATATACAAGGAAAAGGAAACGCTGAATGAAAGATACCTAAGGCGGACGTGAATTAAAAAAAACAAAAACAACAACGCTGAATTTTAGAACGTAAATGGTACAAAGTGGCGTTTTTTTGTTTTTTTTACCTAAGACGTTCTTTTTTTTACCCAAGACGGTCGTGATGAAAAAAAACAAGAAAAAGAAAGTAAAAAAGAAGAAAGAAAGAAAGAAGGAAAGAAAGAAAGAAAGAAAGAAAGAAAGAAGAGAAAGAAAGAAAGAAAGAAAGAAAGAAAGAAAGAAAGAAAGAAAGGAAGAAGAAGAAGAAGAAGAAGAAGAAGAAGAAAACAGATACCCAAGAACAAGAGGTCACAAGAGGTCAGGATAAAGTGACCTTGTCCAAAAAAAAATTGACCTCCGGCCAGCGAATCGCGAAGGGGGGAGGTGGGGGGGGGGGGGAGTCGCGAATGGGAGCCGCGTAATCGAATTTCTCGCCGGTAATTGGGTTGGGCTGTGTGGGCGTCCTCTCCCCCCCCTTCCCTTCTCCCCCCCCTAACCCATGCCCTCTTATACCCCCACCCCTTTCCCCTTCCCCCTCTCCCACCATCACCCTCCCCTCCCCCCGCTACGCCTATCCCCCCTCCCCTCCCCTTCACACACCGATCTACCTGCGGGCTCTGCTGTTGTTAGTCGTTGGATTGTAACTACAAGAGGGAGGGGGAGGGGGAGGAGGGAGGGGAGGGAGAGGGAGAGGGGGAGGAGAGGAAAGGGGGAGGGGAGATGGGGAAGGGGGGAGGGGGAGGGGGGGAGGAAGAAGGGGAGGGAGAGGGAGTGGGGGAAGGGAATGGGAGGGGGGAGGGAGAGGGGAACGGGAAAGGAAGAGGGAGATGGAGAAGGAGAGGATGAGAGGAGGAGGGGGAAGGAGAGAGAGAGAGAGAGAGAGAGAGAGAGAGAGAGAGAGAGGAGAGAGAGAGGAGAGAGAGGGAGAGAGAGGGAGAGAGAGTGAGCGAGAGAGTGAGCGAGAGAGTGAGCGAGAGAGTGAGCGAGAGAGAGAGAGAGAGAGTGAGCGAGAGAGAGAGTGAGCGAGAGAGAGCATGAAAAAGAGAAAAAGTGAAAGAGAGAAAAAGAAAGAATGAAAAAGTGAGAGAGAGGGGGGAAGAGAGAACGTGAAAAGAGAAAAGGAGAAAGAGAGAAAAAAAATAAAATAAAAGGAGTCAGAGAGAGAGAGAGAGAGAGAGAGAGAGAGAGAGAGAGAGAGAGAGAGAGAGAGAGAGAGAGAGAGAGAGAGAGAGAGAGAGAGAGAGAGAGAGGACAGAGACAAAGACAAATAGAGACAAAGCTAGTAACAGACATACGTAAATAAACAGAAAGAGAACAATAAAAACCGGAAATATCAATACAAGAGAGAGAAAACGAAAAAGAAAAAGAAAAAATAGTCCAAATTCAGATCCCACATGCCTCGTATTTTTTCATTGTTTATGAAAAAAAAAAAAAAAAAAAAAAAAAAAAAAAAAAATATATATATATATATATATATATATATATATATATATATATATATACATATATACATATATACATATACATATATTTATAATTATAATATGTAAAAGATTTACAATCGGTGTAGTAATCAAATAGACATTTTATCCCCGTTTTTCATGTTTTTTCCTTTTTTGTTGTTTTATTTATTTTATTTATTTATTTATTATTATTTTTTACTTTTATTTATTTGTTTGTCTTTGTTTTCTATTAATTAATTAATTTATTTTATTACTGTTATTATTTTTTTACATTTATATATCTATTTGTCTTTTTTGTTGTATCGACCGAGCGAATCGCATTATCGGGATAATAATTCACAATTGTTAAATCGAAATCAAAGAGAAAAAAATGTATTATTGTAACGATGAGGTAATGTTAATGTTACGATTGGTAATAGTTGTAATTGTAAGCTGATAATTACCATAATGACACAAGAATACGATGATGATACTAATATAACGTGGATAATGATAATAACAATTTTGATGATGATAATGATAATAATAATAATTATAAGAGTAATAATGATGGAAATTATGTTAATGATAATAGTGTTAATGGTAATAATGGTAATAATAATAATATGATAATAGTAATACTTATAATAATAATAATGATGATATTAATAATAGTGATACTGCTACTTCTACTACTACTGCTACTACTACTACTAATAACAATAATAATAGTTTAATGATGATTATAATATTTGGAATAATAAGTATTTTGAGCATTATAATAATATTAAGAAAAGAATAACAATGATAATGATAATGATAATACTGTTAACGATGATAATAAAAACAATAATATCATCGAAAGAAACAATGATAAAGCAATAATGATAATAATAATGATAATAGTAGTAGTAGCAGTAGTAGTAGTAATAATAATAATAATAATAATAATAATAATAATAATAATAATAATAATAATAATAATAATAATAATAATAATAATAATAACAATAATAACAATAATAACAATAATACTAATAATAACAATAATAATAATAAAAATAAAAACGGAAAATCTGGCATGGAAACTATCCTGTTGTTGCATCGAGACGAGAACTGGAAACACCGAAGATTGCATTACGCGGAAACTCCCTTGCAATTGCACGCCAAACACGACTAGTGCAGTTGCTGATGTTGCTCGCAGGTACGGAGGGTAAACTGGCAAAGGATGGTACATTAGGAGAGGATGGTGTAAGCTGGTGATGGTACAAATTGGGAGGGGGAAGGGAGGTGCAAGTTAGAAAGGATGTTGCAGTGGAAAGCGAGGTGCAAGCTGGGGAGGGTGGTAGGGTTTGTGGCGGATGGGAGGGTTTGTGGTGGATGGTAGGGTTTGTGGTGGATGGTAGGGTTTGTGGTGGATGGTAGGGTTTGTGGTGGATGGTAGGGTTTGTGGTGGATGGTAGGGTTTGTGGTGGATGGGAGGGTTTGTGGCGGATGGTAGGGTTTGTGGCGGATGGTAGGGTTTGTGGTGGATGGTAGGGTTTGTGGTGGATGGTAGGGTTTGTGGTGGATGGTGGGTTTGTGGTGGATGGTAGGGTTGTGTGGTGGATGGTAGGGTTTGTGGTGGATGGTAGAGTTTGTGAAGGATGGTACAAGATGGAAAGGATGGTACAAACTGGTACGAGAAGATTGGTGCCAGCTGTAAATGATGGTACGAGCTAGAAAGAAGAGTAACGACCAGGGGTGGATGGTACGCAGTGGTAGACATGGTACGTGGCTAGGAAGGATGGTTGGGAAGGATAATACAACTGGCTACTTGTATCTGTCTATCCATCTATTCATTAATTTATTTATCTACCTGTCTATCTACCTACTTATCTATCTATCTATCTTACTATCCATCCATATGTCTGTCTGTTTACCCATATATCTTTTTATCTGTCTACCTGTCTGTCTATCAGTACGTCTATTTATGTGTCTGTCTGTCGCTCACCCTATATATCTATTTATGTACCAGGAAAAATAATATGATCATGAATTTATGAATTTGGATCATGTGCTAATGCAACGGTTTTTTTCCGAGGCAGTTGTTCAAAAATGGGATGTTATTTGATTTACTCTAATTTAATATCTATTCGAAAAATGCTGAATTGTGTGTGTGTATATATATGTACATATATACATATATATATGTATATATATATTTATATATATGTGTGTGTGTGTGTGTGTGTGTTTATATATATGTATATATACATACATACATATATATACACACACACAAAGACACACACGAACGCACGCACGCACTCACACACACACACCTACACACACACACACACAACACACACACACACACACACACACACACACACACACACACACACACGCACGCACGCACGCGCACGCACGCACGCACGCACGCACGCACGCACGCACACACGCACACACACACACACACATATATCTATATCTATATATCTATATTTATATCAGTGTCTATATCTATATCTATATCTATATATCTATATATCTATATATCTATATATCTATATATCTATATATCTATATATCTATATATCTATATATCTATATATCTATATATCTATATATCTATATATCTATATATCTATATATCTATATCTATATCTATACATACATATACACACATACATATTTTTTTTTCTCTTTCGCTCTCTATTTTGGAACCTGTAATATTTTCATACACATATTCGAATCCCATTAAAATTACAAGCTTATCCCTATTAAAATGACAGGTTTGAAAAAAAAGATCGAAATAAAGTAAAAATAAAATGGATAAATTAATGAGATAAATGAATTAACAAAGCGTTTTCCCTTTGCGATATGTATATGATAATAATCACGATTTCTTTGATGTGAATAATAACGGACGAAATAATGAGGAATCGGACGCGGGATAATGATTCTGGGGGTAACGGGATTATTAATTTTTCTATGATTTGATGGCTGTTATAAAAGGTAAAATCGGGGAAAACAATTGGAAATAATAATTGGAGATTGTCTAACTGAGGTTGGGAAATGTTGGATGTTGCTATTGGATCCTGTTTTTGTTGTTGTTGTTTGTTGTTGTTGTTGTTGTTGGCTCTGCGTGCCGGCTGATTAGGATGAATCTTTTTTTCCTTTTTCTTTTTTTTTTTATCCCTTTTCTATCTTCAAGAAGTTCGTGCAAAAGTTTCAGACCAATCAGGAAAGATGTTTGCAATTTTTCTGCGGCTGGTTTCCCGCCAGAAATGTTGGCCTCTAGCACGCACAGACGCACACGTACACACAAACGCAGACACAATCTTAAATGCAAACACACACACGCATGCACAAACACAAACAAATGCAAACACAAGCACAAGCACACACAAACACTAACGAACACAGAATTAAAACAGAAACACACACACACGCCTACACACACACACGCGCGCGCACACACACACACACACACACACACACACACACACACACACACACACACACACACACACACACACACACACACACACACACTTCTCTTTCTTCTTCCTCTCTTAATCTCCCCTTTTCTCTCTTTCTTATCTCTCTTCTCCCTCTCTTGCTTCCCCTTCCATTCCATTCTTCCATTCCATTCTTTCTCATTTCTCTTCTTGCTTTCTTCACCTCCCCTTTCTTTCTTTCTTTCTTTTTCTACTTCTCATTTTTCTTCTTCTTTCTTCCTTTTAAAAGAGAGCGAGAAGAGAGAGCTTGTTTTGCTTGCTTTTGTTTATGTTGCTTTTTTGTGTTGTTTTGGGAATATGTTGCTTATTTGTGTGATGCTTGGTCACACAGACCTTTGCGTGTGTTGCTTGTGTGTGTATATTGCGTGTATGTTAACTGTTTACGTGTTTGTTTGCTTGCATGCGTGTATGTTGCTTGTTTACGTGTGTTTGCTAGCGTGCGTGTATTTTGCTTGTTTACGTGTATGTTTGCTTGCGTGCGTGGATGTTACTTGTTCACGTGTATGTTGCTTGCGTGCGTGAATGTTGCCTGCCCGTGCCCTATTATGCCTCCTCACATATGCATTGCTTGCGTGCGTGTTGCCAATTTGCGTGCCCGGAGCGAGTGACACGCAACGCCGCGCTTTCCCCAAACCCGTATTTAACCCGCGTGTTCCACAGTGACCGCCTCTTTCACGTCTGACACTTATTTACACTTATGCTTTGCCATGAAGGCCTCTCAACGCATTGGCAACATTCCGTATATTTAGAGGTCGTTGATATGAGATGCGGAAATACGTCATTGACAGGATATATAATCTTAGCGAAATATGAAAGAGGTTAAGTCCGCCTCTCGCTCTGGTGTGATTTGTAAGCATATAAAAATCGTAGATTTGATTCATAAACATACTTTATTCATAGGTTAATATATATATATATATATATATATATATATATATATATATATATTTATTTATTCATTTATTTATTTATTTATTTATAATGTATATGAAATATAAATCGTAAATTTATCATGCGACGGTATTTAATTCATGTTATGTATTAAAAAAAAGGAAAAAAATATATAGATTGTCAATTTGTTATGCGAAAGTACTTCATTCACACGTTTTCTGATCTCTAAAAAAATGGGAAAAGAATTAAATATTGATCGTCAATTTGTTACAATGAAGCGCTTAATTCACACGTTATTCATTCTTTAAAAAAAAAAAAAAGTCAAATTGCTACAAGGAAGAACTTCATTTACAGGTTATATAATCTTGAAAAAAGAAATATAAATCGTCACGAAAATAATTCATTTACAAGTTATATATTCTTTAAAAAAATTATGAAATATCGAAACCACGTCATTCACAGGTTATATAATCTTAAAGAAATAAACATGAAATATAGATCGTCATTGTTTATCACGAATATACTTCATTCACAAATTATATATTCTTAAAAAGGAATAAATAAAATCAAACATAGATCATCAACTGTTTACCACGAAGATACTTCATTCACAAATTATATATTCTTAAAAAAAAAAAAATCAAACATAGATCGTCAACTGTTTACCACGAATATACTTCATTCACAAATTATATATTCTTAAAAAAATATGTATAGATCGTCAATTTCTTACAAGGAATCACTTCTTTAAAAATATATATAAAATGTAGAGGAGAATTCTCAGCGACCGTTACCCCTTTATGCAAAGGTTAGCTTGTTGATCTTATCGCGTTTATTGCCGAGGCTTGTGTTTATGACGAGGCTAGTGGCATAAAACCCTCTTGACAGCTGATTATGACAGTCTTTTTATTCTTTTAAAATAGTTTCTTTTTCTGGATTTTGTGGTTTTAATTATAGTCTTTTTTGAGGACGATTTTTTTTTTAATTAGATGGAAAACAGGTTTTGTTTTGTATTTTCGTTTGTTGTTTGTTTGATGTTTGTATTATTTCCGTGGGGTTGGTTGGATTTTTGGCCTTGTTTATTTGTTTATTTTATTAGGGACATTGGGCCATATTTGTATGGATATTTATTATTTTTTTTTTTGGGGGGGGAGGGCAAGTAAAATTATAAAGCGACTGTCTATCTACATCATGTGTAGAAAGTCATAATAAACTCCCTTTACACAATTTCAGTGCCTGGAGAAAAGAAAAAGAAACAGAGAGGGAGAGGGAGAGGGAGAGGGAGAGGGAGAGGGAGAGGGAGAGGGAGAGAGAGAGAGGGAGAGAGGGAGAGAGGGAGAGAGGGAGAGAGGGAGGGAGGGAGGGAGGGAGGGAGGGAGAGGGAGGAGAGAGAGAGAGAGGGAGAGAGTGAGAGTGAGAGTGAGAGTGAGAGTGAGAGTGAGAGTGAGAGTGAGAGTGAGAGTGAGAGAGAGTGAGAGGAGAGAGAGTCAGAGAGAGAGAGAGAGTCAGAGAGAGAGAGAGAGTCAGAGAGAGAGAGAGAGAGAGAGAGAGAGAGAGAGAGAGAGAGAGAGAGAGAGAGAATCACAGCCGTATATAGATGAAACAGACAAAGCGACCAAGTAATAAAAGTCTTTCAGTACCTGCTCAAAAAAAAAAAAAAAAAAAAAAGCTGTCCTAGTTTTAAACTGACCGCACAAACCTCCTTATGCAAATGATCTCTTTAGTATGCAACCTTTTGCAACGAACATGAAAAGGTCTCGTTATCTCAGAACAAAGTACCTGTCTACTTTGGTGACTAAATGTTATCTATGGAGGACTTTGATCTATGTGGGTTTTGTCCTATATTAAAAAAAATAAAAAGAAGTTAGTTAGTTGTAAATACGAAATTATATTATAGCGTTTTAGGGCATTGTTATCTGGTGAGTAAATATGGAAAGGAAAGAATGATCTTCGCTGGTATTAGTGGTCCTGAGTTGCATAAATGCGGGTGTGTGTATATATATATATATATTACTATACTATATATATATATTTATATATATAGATATATACTAGATACTTGTAATTATATATTATATATATTATATATATACTATATATATAATATATTCATATTAATATACATATATATATACATATATATATATTTATTATATCTATGTTTCTATATATCTAGCTATATATATTTTTATAGCATATATATATTATATATATATAATACTAATATCTATATCTTATATATATATCTATCTCTATATAATATAATAATCATACGTGTTTCGTGGCTTTATGTGGCTAAGGAGGGTTTTTTATTGTTTTTTTTTTTTTTTGTATGTTTGTTTGTTTTCTTTCGTTTTTTTTTTTCGTTCTTTTTGTTTTTTCTTTGTCTTTGTCGGCTGTCTGGCTTCTCGCTCGCTCTCTCTCTCTCTCTCTCTCGCTCTCTTTCTCGCTCTCGCTCTTTCTCTCTCTCTCGCTCTCTCTCCCTCTCTCTGTCTCTCTCGCGCTCTCTCGTCCCTCCGCCTCTCTCTCTCTCGCTCTCTCTATCTCTCTCTCCCTCCCCTCCTCCCCTCTCCTCTCTCTCTCTCCCTCTCTCTCTCTCTCTCTCTCTCTCCTCTCTCGTCTCTCTCTCGTTTCTCTCTTTTCCTCCTCTCTCTCTCTCTCCGCTTTAACGATCGTTATGCTGTGGGGGGTGGAGAGGGGGGAGGAAAGGAAGGGAAGGGGGGGGAACGAGGGAGAGGCCGAGGAGGAAGGGGAGGGCCACCAGAGGGGGAGCCCCCCGGATTGGGCAAGTGTGCGCGGTGGGCCCGTCTGGCGTCGGCGCGATCACTGCCTGGCGGCGCGCACGCCGCGCGCTCCGCTCCACCCTCCGCCGCCCCTGCGGGCGCGCGCTCTCCCTCTTCCCCCACCTGTGATCTCCTCTCCTCGGCTCTGCGCCTGCATCTCCAACTCTGCCCCCCCGGGGGGAGGCCTCTGGCCGCGCCCCCTGGTCACGGCGGGGCCGTCCGCCTCCATCTAGCTCGCCTCGTCCACTACCCGCACTCGCGGGCCCTCCATCTCTCTGGCCTTCGCCTTGCATTTACAAGGTCCCCCGCCTCCATGTGTGCGTACCTGCAGGACTAACTTGCTGACAAACAACCTCTGTTTCCTGGCGTTGATCATGCAGTCGTCCGGTGCGGTGTCTGATAGGGTGCTAGGGGCGGGGGCGTGGACGCGTGCCTCCCGTTCCCTTGTCAAAACGGTGCGGGGGGCGCCCGCCGCCTGGCGCCGGGACGGCCGCCTGAGGTCGGCTCTCCCTCCTTCCGGCGCTCGCCGACCCTTTCATCCCCGTAGCCACCGGCGGCCCTCGCGCGGGCCTGTCCCCCGCGTTCCCGCCCGCAGCCTCCCAGCGCATTCACAAGCCCTTGTTGTCACGCGCTGACCGGCGCCTCCAAACTCCGGCTCCCTCCGTCCCTCCCTTCGGCCTTCGGCCCGCCCGCCCGCCCTGCTGCCCAGGGCTGCCCCCGCGCAAGTCTAACGCATCTCTTTCTCTCCCTCCCATCCACCTCCTGCTCCCGCCCCCTGTCGGCCTGGCTCCCTCCCTCCCTCCCGACGTCCCCCCGGCGCAAGTCAACCATATCTATTTCGCCCGCCCGCCACTCCTGCTCCCGCCATCCTTTCTTCCTTCCCTCGCCCCCTCCGCACCTCCCTGTGGCTTCCCTCCCCCGGCGCATTCAACACAAGCTCTTTCTCCCTCCCCCCTCCACCTCTTGCCCTCTCTCTTCCCTTCTGCCTCCCTCCCTCCTGCTCCCCCTCCTGGCGGGCCAATTCCACAAGCGTTGTCTCCCCCTGGCACCGCTTGCCCTCGCTCACTCCCGTCTGCCCCTCCCTCCCTCCTCCGCCCAGTCAGCACACAATCGACGGGGAGGCGCCCGGGCGCCGACTCCTGCCGGCCTCGCGCCGCCCCGCCCTCCTCCCTCCCTCTTCGAAGCATCCCCACAATCGCCAGAACCAGCGTTCGGCGGCCCACGGTAGGGGGTACTGTCCAGCGTCGTCCTCGTCGGGGCGCCCATTCTCGGCCGTTTCGCTTTTCTCTTCGATCGTCTCCTTCGCTCGCCTCATCGTTCTCCTCCTCTATCTTAGTTTCGCTACCTCCTTTTCCCCCCTGGTTCTCCCCCCTTTCACAACCTAGGCTTCCCTCTCCCCCCCCAACTGCCGCCTTCTCCGCTTCCGCTCTCCTCCTTCCTTCTGCCACGCCCACCCTTGAGGCTTCCCCGGTCCTGCCCCACTCCACTCGTCGTCCTCCACTTGCCCAACCTTAGACTGTCCATCCCTCCCCTTTCCTCCTGTGTCTTCTTCCTCTTCCCCAACCCTAGTTTCATCCCCCTTGTCTCCTCACCGTCCCCACCCTTGAGCGGCCCCGGGGCGTCCCCAGCGGGCGCCTCCTCCGGCCCCAACCCGGGCCGGCCTCTCCCCCTGGCTCCGGGAGCCTCAGCTCGCCCCACCCGCCGCGTCCGCCCCTTCCCCACACCCTGAGGGGCCGCCCCACGTGGCGCCTCCACCTGCCCCAACCGGGCGGCCCCTTGTCCTCCGCCTCCCCACTCGGCCTCCGCACCGTCCCCAACCCCGGATTCCATACACCGCCCCGGGCCGCCTGTCTCCGCCGCGGCCCCATCGCGGCTGGTCCGCCACCGGCCACCGCGCTCGCCGCGGTTCCCCCGCCCCCCATCCCCCCCAGCGGAGCCAGCATCCATTACCCCTCCCCACCCTTCCCCTCCCAAACCCCCTCCTCGACCCATTTTAGAGAATGGGGGTTTAATCTGCCCCGCTCGAGCTATGTATTGGCCTCTGTTCCAATAGCCGGGCTGTGGAAGGGAGGGTAGGATTGGGGGTGAAGAGTGGGGGGGAGGGGAGAGCATGAGATTTGGAATGGGAGGGAAGGGGGGTGTGGGTAGGGCTTAGGTGAGAGAGAGAGAGAAGGAGAGAGCGAAGCGAGAGAAGAGAGTGAGGGAGAGAGAGGATAGAGAGAGCGATAGAGATCCCGCGACGCGCCGCGGAGAGGAGCGGTGGGGGTGCGACGATACTTTGTTTTTTTTTTGCAACCCCTCCACTTGCAATACATACGATCGATAGATAAACCAGGCGGCACAGGGAACGAGCCGCTGGAGCGCTCTTTCGACGGTCTAGCAGCACGATATTAGGCGAGACGATACGATGCGATCGGTTATCTATAGAGCTGCTAGAGCCGAGCAACCAATGCAGCGCGCGTTTGGTGTCTCGACAGATAATAGCGTGTCGCGAGAGCTGCCAAGATATAAGAGAACAGACAAGAGATTGGAAGATCATTATTGTTGTCCTGTGTATTAACATATAGAACGTTGTGGCAAGCAAGGCGCTGCTCCCTTCTTGGACCGTGGGGAGGGAACGCAAAACCCTTAACGTCTCGCATATCTCGGATCATCTTGCGCTCTTATGCATGCGCTCGGCCGCCGCCGCCGCCCTGCCCGCTGCGACCCGCCACACGCACCACTACCCCTGCCTACCCATCCTGCAGCCGACTTTCCTCTCTGTCAAACTGCCATCTCCACCCACACCCAACACACTCTACCCCCCTCCTTCCACCTGCCATCCTCGCAGCCGCCACCCCCACCTAACTATTCTCCACTGCCACCTGTCACCCGTCACCACTTACCTACTGCCACCCGCCACCCCTACCATACCCGCTACCCGCTACCCCCTGCACCGCATCCGCTGACACTTCACCCCTATCCCCATCTACCACCCTCCCTCCCCCAAGCGTCACTACCTCCGCTGCCCCCTGCATCCGCCATCCCCGTCTCCCGTCACATACCTCTCCCTACTTTGCTGCACTTACCCCTTCAAAACTCACTGGCTGATGGTCAGCCGTTTCAGGTGCTGTAATTGTGCATAACATGGTATTAGATGCCCGACCTCTCTGCTGCCCACAATATACAAACACCTCTGCCTTGCTACTGATGCTTACCACCTCCAGCCCGCCACTGCAAATGCTTGTTACCCACCAGCGCCTTTGCTATTTGCTAACCACCTCGCAGACTGTATCCAGCTCAGCTCCTTTTTAGTACTTAACCTTAAGCCTCTGCAACACTGCGAATTTATTACCGTCAAACATAACAAACGACCACTGGACGAATTTGCAAGCTGTACAACTTTGATGGATATAGCTTGTAGCTAGCTGGGCTTTAAAGTGGGTCATATTCCATTTGGAAACGTGCACAACGCCAACTGAGTGTTATGGCTGTTTGTGCGAGGCATCGGTTAGTGGCAGGGTCAAGGTAGCCATGCGGACTACCTACAGGACAATGCATAGCAGTGAGGTGGCGGACTATACAATACTACTCCGAACGACTTAACCAGACATGGTGGCTTCTACCGAAACAACGGACTAAAACCAGCAGTGTACTCCGTAGGCATGGCACTATTAACCAGATGGACTACTATCGGATGGACTAAAGACCATATGGGCTACTGACAACAATTGACTACCAGATAGATCTCCAATGACTCCAGATTTGGACTACCAGATGTATGCTACCAATGGCTACCAAATTACTACCATGCGGATACCAGACTAACTGACGGACTACAAGATTACCAACGGACTCAGAACAGGACTACCAGACCGGTACACCAAAGGCAGACAGCGAGCAACGCTTCGAATAAACCAAGACGATTATCTGAGTTTCTCCGCCTCTACCCCCGTCCAGTATCTTTCTCCCCCGTCCCCCCTGATCATTATCCTCCCCTCCTCTATTTTCTCTGCTTCTTTGACCTTGTAGAATGGGAAGTGAGTTATAGAAATGGGGAGATGGTTTGGTGATAAAGGCTAGAGAGACGGAGGAGGAGGGGAGATGGGAGTAAGAGAGAGAGAAAGGAGAGGGAGAGAGAGGATATGGAAGAGGTAAAGGAGAGGAGATGGAGAGAGAGGGAAGGTATGAGGGAGATAGGAAAGGGAGGAAGAGGAGAGGGATGATGGAATAGGAATGAGAAGAGTAGGAGAGAGGGAAGAGAGAGGGAAAAAGAGATGGTAGAAGGGAGCGTGAGGGGGAAAGTGAGAAGAGGAGAAGGGATTTTGCACTGTCTTGCATCCCGAGGAAGCATCCTTGGGTGCATTTCCATCACGGTATATACGTGGGCGGGGGGGTTCGGCTGGGAGAGTCGCTCATTGCACTTGGCTCTTATCTCTCTCTCTCTCACTCTCTCTCTCATTTCGTTCTTTCATTGTCTCTCTCGCTCTCTCTCTCTCTCTCGTCGCTCTCTCTCTCTCTCTCTCTCTCTCTGCTTCTTCTCTCTCTCTCTCTCTCCTTCTTTCTTTCATGGTCTCCTTTCGCTCTCTTATTCTTCTGTCTTTCTGTCTGCATTGCCTTCCTGTTTTAGATTTAATTTATTTTCGTTCGTTCGCTTTCCACCTCCGCCGTCTTTGGTTAATAGTATTCAATCTCTCTTTCTTCTCTTCCTTCGTTCGCTCTCTCTCTTTGTCCTCTCGCTCTCCTCTCTTCTTCTCAAATCATCGCTCGTCTCTCGTCTTCTCCTCATCTCCTCTTTCTCTTTCTTCCATCTCCTCTCCCCCTCCCTCCCCCTCCCTCCCTCTCCTCTCCTCTCCCTCTCCCTCTCCCTCGTTCCCTCTCCCTCTCCCATCCTTCTCCCCTATCCGTTCCCTCGACCATTAACTCCTTAACCGCTGATCAAGAAAATGACTCCTGTTTCCATGCATGAACTTCAAATAAAAAAAAAAAAAACTTTCACACTAATCAAACTTCATTAAACGAAAAAATGAACAACAGGGGCTTTATATTAAATATATTATAATATTTATAGTATTACGATTTAACGAAACTATCCATCTAAAAGCTATCATAAAAAAAACACAAAAAAAAATCAGCAACTTCTCTGAAACTTCATTTCAAAACTTCAACGTAGAATTCCGCAACAAAGTTTCAAACGTAATACCGCGCCAGACCTGTCCATATATGAACTTCGGAAACTTTCGGGTAGACATACTTCAAGAGTGGATTGAACTACTCTCTCACTCTCTCGCGCTCTAATAATGGATGAAGTGTTGCAATGGGATGTAGAAAAGAAATTCGTAGGAATGTGCGGGAGGGAAGCGCAGGGCAGTCAGAAATGGATAATAGGAGGATGTGATGAATGCTGGTGGTTGCTTGGTGTGTATATATGTCATTGTTTGTGGTGGTGAATGAATGATGTTGATGATGCTTCCTGAATGATGTTTTTTTGGTGGTGGATGGGGTGGTGGTGATAATGGTGATGTGATGATCATAATTTTGTGATGGTTGTGATGGTGTGCCGTTGTGGATTTGTTGTGGTAATGATAATGATTGAAATGTGGTCTCTGTATTTTGTGATGGTGGTGGTGCGGTGTTGGCGATGATTGCTAATGGTGTTTTAATGGAATGATCGAGGGCGTGATGTAGGTATAGGCATAGGAGAGATAGAGAAGTCGATAGAGAGGAGAGAGAGAAGAGAGAGAGAAGAGATAGGAGGAGGAGAGAGAGAAGAGAATTAACGTCTCATATATATATATATATATATATTATATATATATATATAATTATATATAATTTATAGAGTCTAATACACACTGAATTTAAGACAAAAGGAGATAAAGGGACACGGAAGGCTAAAATGAAAAGTACAATAGAGAGAGAGGAAAAGAGGGTGAATGTGTTGTGGATTGTGTAAGGTGTTTTTTGTGTGTGTGAGTGACGCGTGATGAGTGAGTGAGTGATTAGAGTGAGCAGCGAGAGAGAGAGAGAGAGAGAGAAAGAGAGAGTAAGAATAAGCAGAAGAGAGAAGAGAGAGAAGTCACACGCATACTTCCCGTCACGTCTGGCGCGAAGTGGACGCGCGTGCGTGGGGGTCGTGTGCAAAACTGCCTGCCATTCGATATTGTATGAAATGAAGGCGACAGGAAGGGTTGGCTGCGAGGTGGGCGTGGCGGATTATGATTTTTTAGGAGGGAGGGGGGGGGGGGTGGGGGAGTGGAGGAGCGTTATATATATCTCCCATTTTTACTGTTGTCTCTGTCCTTTTGCTTCTCTTTCTGTCTGTCTGTCTGCCTGTCTCTTCTCTCTCGTCAGTCTCTCTCCTCTCCTCTCTCTCTCTCTCCACCTCTCTCTCCATCCTCTCT
>NC_051423.1:19905886-19908386 GCF_015228065.2 Penaeus monodon | reverse complement strand
CTGGTAACAAGCATTTGCAGTGCGGGTGGTGGCAGTAGTAGCAATGGCAGAGGTGTATATGGTGGCAGCAGTGGCATCAATACCAGTTATGGCACAATCAGCACTGAAAGTGGCATCAGCAGTGGTTGCAGGTGGCAAGTGGCAGTAGGGGTATTGGTGACGGATGACGGATGGCGGATGGCAGGTGGCAGCGGAGGTAGTGGCGTCGGGTGGCGGGTGGTAGATGGGGATAGTGGTTGCAGGTGACAGCGGATGTTGTGCCAGTGGGTAGCAGGTGGCGGGTAGTGGGTGGCGGGTGGCAGTAGGGTAGTGGTGACGGGTGACAGGTGGCAGTGGAGATAGTGGTGGCGGGTGGCGGATGGCGGATGGCAGGTGGAAGTGGGGGTAGTGGTGTTGGGTGGTGGGTGGCGGATGGCAGTTGACAGCGAGGGAAGTGGCGGCAGGTGGTAGCAGGGGTAGTGGTGGCGGGTGGCGGGTAGCAGCGGGGTAGTGGCGGCGGCGGCGGCGAGGCGGCCATTGCCCTAAGAGCGCAAGATGATCCGAGATGATTGCGAGACGTTAAGTGTTTGCTTTCCCTCACGGTCCAAGAAGGGGAGGCAAGAGCCTTGCTTGCCACCAATATATACACAGACACCAATTAATGTATCAATCTCTCTTTCTCTTTCTCTTGCTCTTTCTCTACTGCTATTCATCTGTCTAGACACCAAACTCTTTCTCTCTCATTTTCTCTGTTTCTATCTCTCTATATATACCTATCTCCATCTTTCTCTCTATCTTCCTTTCTATACCTGTCTATCTCCATCTCTTTCCCTTTCTCTTTTTATCTATCTATCGTTTTATTTGCAATTTTATGTCAAAAACCAATTTATCTCTCCTTCTTCCTCTCCTCTTTCTCTCTTTCTCTCTCTCTCTCTCTCTCTCTCTCTCTCTCTCTCTCTCTCTCTCTCTCTCTCTCTCTCTCTCTCTCTCTCTCTCTCACTAAGCCTCTTACCACACCTCCCCCCTTCCCTCCTCCATTCCACTCCTCCTGCTCCTCCCCTCCCCCCCACTCTCACCCCACCCTACCCCTCCCTTTCCACAGCCAGCTATTGGAACAGAGGCCCAATTACACAGCTCGATCGGGCAGATTAACACCCATTCCTCTAAAATGGGTCGAGGAGGGGGTGGGAGGGAACGGGTGGGGAGGGGAATGGGATGCGCTAAGATGGGGGGGAATGGGGGGATGGGGAACAGGAGGAGAGGAGAGGTGGAAGGTGGAGGAAAAGAAGAGGATTGGGGAAGATGGAGGAGACAGGAGGAAAGGGGAGGTGGATGGACTCAGGGTTGGGGAAGGTGGAGGCGACGAGTGGGGAGGAAACGGGGAAGCTTAAAGGTTGGGGAAGGTGGAGGAGACGAGTGGGGAAGAAACGGGGAAGCTTAAGGGTTGGGGAAGGTGGAGGAGACAAGTGGGGAGGAAACCTAAGGGTTGGGGAAGATGGAAGACACAGGAGGAAAGGGGAGATGGATGGACTCAAGGTTGGGGAAGGTGGAGGAGACGAGTGGGGAGGAACCGGGGAAGCCCAAGGGTTGGGGAAGGTGGCAGAAGCAGGAGGAGAGCGGAAGGAGGAGAAGGAGGCAGGTGGGGAGGGGAGAGGGAAGCCTACGGGTGTAGAAAGGGGGGAAGAAACAGGTGGGGAAAGGAGGTAGACGAAACTAAGATAGATGGAGGAGAAAGAGAGAGCAAGGAGACCGATCGAAGTGAAAAGCGAAACGGCTGATGAATTGGGCGCGAAGAGTGGAAGACGATTGGAAGTAAAAACCTAACCGCTTGGGAGAAAGATGAGTTTACTTGGAGATTGTGTTGGATTGCGTAGAAGGAGGGAGGAGGGAGGGAGGGAGAGAGAGGGCAGGAAGTTGGAGCTAGGGAGAAAGGGAGAAAAGAGATTGTGTTGAATTGGCCAGGAGGAGGGAGGGAGGGAAGAAGGGAGAGAGGGGGCAAGAGGTTGGAGGGAGGGAGAAAGGGAGAAAGAGATTGTGTTGACTTGCGCCGGGGGAAGCAGGGAGGGAGGGAGGGAGACAGGAAGAAGGGAGGGAGGGAGCAGGAGGTTGGAGGGAGGCAGAGAGGGAGAAACAGAGATTGTGTTTAATGCGCTGGGGGAGGCAGGGAGGGAAAGAGGGGGACGGAAGAGCGAGGGAAGAAGGGAGAACGGGAGATTGATAAGGGTAGGAGAGAGACGGAAGAGGGAGAGAAGAAAGAAGGGAGGAAGGGAAAGGGAAAAAGGGAGAGAGGGAGACCGAAAGGTTTGCAAGAAGGAGAAAATGAACAAAATAAAAATGAAAAATATAAGAAACAAAAGGAAGACTAGTAAAAACGGAAAGAGTGTCAGAAACGTAGCCTGAGGGATAAAACAAGGGGAGGGAACGGCAGATAGGAATGGAAGAGTGAAAGGGGAGAGAAGATGAAGAAAATAGGGGGAAGTGTAGTCGGGGGTGTGGAAGAGTGGAGAGGGGGGGGAAGAGT
>NC_051423.1:19904168-19905786 GCF_015228065.2 Penaeus monodon | reverse complement strand
ATATAATAAAATTTATATATTATATTTAAAATTCAATATTTGTATGTTACATATATGTCATTATATATATATATATATATATTTTATATATATATATATTAAATAAGTTTACCCCCTCCCCCCTTCCCTTCATTCTCCCCCCTTCCCCCCCCCCCCAAGGTAGGACGAAATAGGCTGATGAAGGAAGGAACAGTTGCCAAGTTGTCGATTTTTTTTATTTATTTTATTTATTCATTTATTTATTTTTAGTTTATTTTTGTTTATTTATTTACTTTTTTTTTATTTATTTTTAGATTTTTTCCTTCTTCTTTTTGGTGGAGTGGGGGTGAGGGAAGGGGGAGATGGGATGGTGGAGGGAAGATGAGGGAGAGGGGGGAGTGGGAGAGGAGGATGGGAGAATGAGGGAGGATGAGGGAGAGGGGGAATGAGAGGGTGAGGGGAGATGAAAGAATGGGGGGAGAATGAGGGAGAGAGGTAGTGGGAGAGAGAGGGAGAAGGGGAATGGGAGGGTGGGGAGAGGATGATGAGGGAAGGAGAGATGAGGGAGGGAAGGGGTAGAGGGTGGGGGAAAGGAAGGGGAGGGAGAGATGGAGGGTAAGAGATAGTGAGGGAGAAGGAGAGGGAGGTGGTGGTGTAGGAAAGGAAGAGAGTTAGATCTTATTGTATTTTTTAATGATTTCATCTATTTATCTATCTATCTATCTGTTTATCGATATATGTATGTATGTATTATTATAATCAACGAAATATCAGTAATATCACTATGATCACAATTCTGATCCACAGCATCTTGAGTAAAATTATTTTCAGATATAAAGACAAAAAATATCCTGAATTGACGAACGCTACTCTGTTTATTTAACCGATTATATCTTATTTATTTCTGAAGAAGGTATACCCTTTCCCGAATTGGTGTTTTGACCATTTTCTGAAAACTTTTGGTGGAGAATTTACTGAACTTCGTCAGGCCAAACGTCATCGAACTCCGGAAGATACAGAAGGGTTAAAGTATAGCCTCTGTATCAAATCTTTCCAACGTCGCCTTCATATCTTTATAAAGGAAACGTATAGCAGAAGGAAATTGCCGAAGTAGAGCAGGTTTCAGAAAAAAAAACAACAACAGATTTCTATTAAGTCTTTTCTTCTTCTCAAATAGAAATAAGAAAAAAGGAGAAGAAGAAGAAAAAAGATGAAATCAAGTGAAATATGACGAGTTCCAGGGATCAAAAGCTGCTTCCTCCGGACACCCACAAATATTCCAACTTGCCGTGGATATCCAGCCCCCCCCCCCCTCGGCGCCCGTCTCGTAAAAGCAAGTACGTGTAAGTCTTTCGCTCATAAAGGCCGATATAAAACGAGTTCCCGACGAGAAGCACCGAGGGAGGGGGAAGGGGGGTTGGAGATAAGAGGGACGTCGCCATAACGAAACCGGGGAAACACGCGCTTTACGTCGCCATTATACAACCGGGAAATAAGTGTCTTTACGTCGCCATTATACAACCGGGAAATAAGTGTCTTTACGTCGCCATTATACAACCGGGAAATACGCGTTTTACAACCCGGTGATACTGCGCGGCTGAACGCACAGCTCCATGTCGTAACTTCAGAACACACTCAC
>NC_051423.1:19894168-19899168 GCF_015228065.2 Penaeus monodon | reverse complement strand
GGGGAAAGAAGAAAAAAGGGGAAAAGAGAAAACGAGAAGGGGGAAAAAGAGGGGGAAAAAGGGGGGGAGGGGGGGAAAGAAAGAAAAGGGGGGGGAAAGAAGAGGGGGGAAGGGGAGGGGGGGGGGAAAGAAAGAAGAAGAAAAAGGGGAGGGGGGGGAGGAAAAAAGAGAAAGAGGGGGGGAAAAAAAAGGAAAGAAAAAGGGGGGGGGGGAAGAGAAGAGAGGGGGGAGAAGAAGAGAGAGGGGGGCCAAAAAGAAAAGAGGGGGGAGGAGGGGAGAGAGGGGGGGGGGAGGAAAGAGAGAGAGAGGGGGAAGAGAGAGAGAGAGGGGGGAGCGAGAGAAATAGAGAGGGGGAGGAGAGAGGAAGAAAAGGGGGGAGGAAAAGAGAGGAAGGGGGAGGAGGAAGAAGGGGAAAGGGGGGAGGGGAGAGAGAGAGGGGAAAGGAGGGAAGGGGAAAAAGAGAGAGAGGGGGAGGGGGGGAAAAGGAGAGAGAGAGGGGGGAAAAGGGAAGGAGAGGAGAGAAGAGGGAAGGAGAGAGAGAAGAAAGGGAGGGAGAGAGAGAGAAGGGGAGGAGAAGAGAAGAGGGGGGGAAAAAGAGAGAGAGAAGAGGGGAAAGGAGAGAGAGAGAAAGAACGAGGAAAGGGAAAAAGAGGAGAAAAAGAAAGGGAGAGAGGAGAGGGAAAAGGGGAAAGAGAGAAGAAGGAGGGAAGGAGAGAGAGAAGAAGGGAAGGAGAAGGTTAAAAAGAAGGAAGAAGAAAAGGAAGGGAAAAAAAGAAAGGAGGGGAGGGAAAAAGGAGGGAGGGGGAAGAAGGAAGAAAGGAAAGGGGGGAAGGGAAGAAAGGGGGGAAAAAGGGGAAAAAGGGAAAAGGGGGGAAGGAGGAAGAAGGGAGAAAAGGGGAGAAGGGGAGAAGGGGAAAAAAAAAGAAAAAAATTTTAAAAAGGGGGAAATTTAAAAAGGGGGAAAAAAAAAAAAAAGGGGGGGGGAAAAAATTTTGGGGGGAAAAAAATTTTTTTTTTTTAAAAAGGGGGGGACAAAAAAGAGAAAAAAAGAAAAAGAAAAGCAAAAAGAAAAAAAGAAAGAGAGAAAAAAAAAGAAAATTAAAAAAAAAAAAAAAAAAAATTTTTTTTTTAAAATAAAAGAAAAAAAAGAATATAATTTTTTATTTTATTTTTAATAAAATATTATATTATTTTAAAATTTTTATGTTTAAAAAATTTTTATATTTTATTATTATTATTATATTATGTTTTTTTAATTAAAAAATTTATAAATTTTTATTGATTATTATTATTATTTTATTTTTAAATTTGTTTAAATATTAAAATTTTATATAATTTTATTAATAAAATGATAAAAATTTTTTTATATTTATTAATTAAATGAAAAAATTTTTAATTATTATAAAAGGTTTTAAAAATTTATATTAATAAATAAAATATTTTAATAATATAATTTTCTATAATAATATAATAATATATTATTTAATAGAATAATTTTTATTAAAATGGTAAATTTAATTAATAGATTTAATTTTATTATATTAATTTAATAATTTATATTTCTTTTTTATTTTTTCATCTTTCTTCTTTTTTTCTTTTTCCTTCCCCTCCTTTCTTCCCCCTTCTCCTTCCTTTTTCTTCTCTATCCCCCTTCAAATTTTTTTTCTTTTTTTTTTTCCCCCTTTTTTTTTCCCCTTTCCCTTTTCCCCTTTCCCCCCTTCTTTCCCCCTTTTCCCCTTTTTTTCCTTTTCCCTTTCCCCTTCCCCCTTTCCTCCTCTCCCTCCTTCCCCCTTCCTTCTCCTTTTCCTTCCCCCTTTCCCTTCTCCTCCTCTTCCCCTCCCCCTTTCCCCCTCCTTCCCTCCCCCCCCCTTCTTTCCTTTCCTCCCCTCCCCTTCTCCTCCTCCTCCCCCCTTTCTCTCCCTTCTTCTTCTCTTTTTACCTTCCCCCTTCCCTTCTTCTTCTTCTTCCTCTTCTTCTTTTCTTCTCTACCCTTCCCCCTTCTTCTTCTTCTCTATTTCCCCCTTTTTCCCCCCTTCTTTTTTTCTTTTCTTCTTCTTTTTTTTCTTTTCTTCTTCTTCTTTTTTCCTTTTTCTTTTCCCCCCCCCCCCCTTTTTTTCCTTCTTTTTCCCTTTTTCCCCACCCCCTCTTCTTTTTCCTTTTTTTTTCCCCCTTCCCCCTTTTTTTTTCCTTTTTTTCTTTTTTGTTTTCCCTGTTTTTAAAAAAGGGAAAAAAAACGGTGGAAAATTTCATAAAAAAAGGGAAAAAAGGAGAAAAACCTTATTGTTTTAAATTACCCCTTTTTTATTTATTTTTTTTTATTTTTTTTTGGGCCGCCCCCGGTTTTTTTCCTTTCCTTTCGCTTTTTTTTTTCACCTTCTTTTTTTCTTTTCTTTTTCTCTTTTATTCTTTTTTGTTTTTTTCTTTCTCTCTTTCTTTTCTTCTCCTCTTTTCTTCCTCTCTTTTTTCCCCTTTCCCTCTCTCTCCCCCTTCTCTCCTCTCTCTCTCTCTTTGTCACTAAATCATTTTAACCTCTCTCTGTTTTCCTTTCTCTCTCTTTAATATATGTATGGTGGTAGGGGTTTACACTAGTGTGTTTTGATTTACTAGCGTGCGTATGTTTGTGCTAGAGTGTGTGTCTTTATCATACACAAACAAACATTTCCACTGCTGTAATAGATCGATTTTAGTTGAAAAGGGGTTCTAAACCCAAAAAAAGCATTAAAAAAAGAAGATTTTAAAACAACAACACAAAAAAAAATCTTAAAGGGGTCTTTGGATCTGAGAAAAGAGAAAGATATAATCAACATCAATTAATTACGAAAAATGAAATGCTTTTAACGAAGGTGTTATTTTCACCAGTGTGACGTCATTAGAATAAAATGGCGGGAAAAAAGAAATTTTCATTTTAATTCTGGCGGGATTGTTTTTTTTTCTCTCTCTGTTTGTTTCTCCTGGTGTCGCGTTTTTATATTTGCCTTTTTTGTAGTCGTTTTGCTTCCGTCCGGGTTTTTGTCTCTCTTTGTTATGTCTGTCTGGGCATCGGTCGCGGTTTTTTTTGGGGCGCGGTGTATGTGTGTGTTCCTTCTTCTCATTCCTTCCTCTTTTTCTTATTATTCCTTTTTTCTTTTGCTGTCCCTTTCCCCACCCCCCCCCCCCCCCCCCCGCTTTACATATGCAGTAATGGATAAATGGAAGATTTTAGTGGGGGGAGGGGGGAGAAGTGAGGGAGTGAGGAAGGAGAAAGGGAAGAAAGGGGGAAGGAAAGAGAGATGAAAGGTGGGAGAAGAAGGAAGAGGGAAGGAGAAAGGGAGAGGAAGAGAGGCAGAGGAAGGGCGGGAAAAGAATGGATAGGAAGTAATGAAAGGAGGGATTTAGAGAGGAGCGAAGAGAGGAAAGGAAAGGAGAAGGAAGAGAGAGAGAGAGAGAGAGAGAGAGAGAGAGCGAGAGAGCGAGAGAGAGGAGGAAGAGGAGAGAGCGAGAGACGAGAGAGAGAGAGAGAGAGAGAGAGAGAGAGAGAGAGAGAGAAGAGAAAGAGGCGAAAGGGAGGGGGAAGGGAGTAAGGAGGAAGGAGAAAGGGAGGAATTTAGAAAGGAACGAAAAAAGGAGAGGAAGGGAAAAGAAAGGTGAAAGAGGAATGAGGAATGAAGGGAGGGAATTGGAGAAGAAAGAAGAGAAAGAAGAAAGAAGGAGAGAAAGGGAGGAGAGAAGGAGGTACTTAGAGAGGAATGGAGAGCGTGAAAGGAAAGGAGAAAGGAGGGAAGAGGGGGAGGGAGGGAGGAGGCGACAACGCATGTAGGTCGAGGCTGATCTACAAAGAGGAAGTGAAACGCGCGCGGCAACCTATGGCAACGAGAAGGAGGGTGTGGGGGGTGAGGGGAAGCGAAAGAGGGGAGGGGGTAGGGGGTGGGGAGAAGCGAGAGAGGGGAGGGGGTGGGATGGGGAAGCGAGAGAGGGGGGGAGTTGAGAGAAGGAGGGGGGGGAGGGAGGGGGGGGGGGGGGAGGAAGGGAGGGGAGGGGAAGGGGGAGGGGGGTGGAAGGGTTGGAGGAGCGGAGGAGATGGAGGGGAGGGCGGGGGAGGGTGGAGGGGAGAGAGTGGGGGTTGGGGAGGAGGGAAGGGAGGGGAGGGGAGGGGAAGGGGAGGGGGGGATTGAGAGGAAGGAGAGGAGGAAGGAGGAAGAGATGGAGGGACGAATGGAAGGGGGAAAAGAGAGAAGAAGTAAGTTTGAGGAAGGAGGGGGGAGAGGAGAGGGAGGGAGGAGGGGAAGGGTGAATAGAAGAAGAGGGAAGAGGAGAGGGAGGAGAGGGAAGGGAAGAGGGAGAAGGAGGGGGAAGGGGAAGGGGAAAGGAAAGTGGAAGGAAGATAATGAGTAGGAGAAGGGAGAGAGGGAAGGAGGAGGAGGAAGTGGAAGACAGAGATGGAGAGGGAAGTGGAAGAGGAGAGGGAAAGAGAAAGAGAAAGAGAAACGGAAGGGGGGAGAGGGAAAGGTAGGAGAATTGGCAAAGAGAAAGATATAATAAGAAAGAAATAAAGAAAAGGAGAAAAGGAGAATAGAAAAAAAGAGGAAGAAGAAGGGGGGAAAATGGAGGATGAAAGAAAGAGTCAAAAAGAGAAAGGAAGGTAAAAATAAACGAAAAGGGAGACAAGAATAATAAAGATAAGATAAAAGAAAACACGAGAAAAAAGAGCAAACAAGAAAGAAAATGAAAGGGAGAAAAAAGGGGAAGTTAAAGTGGAAAAGAAAAGAGAGAAAGAAAGAGAAAGAGGAGAAGGCGGAGGGTTAGGAGAAAAGGGAAGAGGGAGACAAGGGAGTAATATAATAGGACAGAGGGTGCTAGGAAGAGAGGGAGGAAGGAGGTGAAGAGGGAGGGGAAGAGGGGAAGGAAAGGGGGGTGGGGGAGGTGGGAGGGGAAGAGGGACCCGGTGAGGGAAGGGAGGGATTAAGGAGAGGGGGAAGGGGGGGAAGGGGTGGGGGGTGTAAAGCTTCATAAGGTCTATAGAA
>NC_051423.1:19889168-19891668 GCF_015228065.2 Penaeus monodon | reverse complement strand
GTCTCTCTCTCTCTCTCTCTCTCTCTCTCTCTCTCTCTCTCTCTCTCTCTCTCTCTCTCTCTCTCTCCCTCCCTCCTACTCTCCCCTCCCATTAAATTTCGTAACATCTGAGTTTGCAAAAATTAATTTGCATTCGCCTTGCGGTTATCATATTGCAAGAGAGAGAGGGAGGAAGGAGAGGAAGAGGAGGAAGGAGGAGGAGAAGGAGATGGAGAGGAAAAAGGAGGGGAACAGGGTGAAAGAGAGATGGAGAGGGGGAGGGAAAGTATGGGGAGAGGGGAAGGGAGAGGGAAGAAAGGAGAGAGGAGGAGGGGTGAAAGGGGAGAGTGAAAGGAAGAAGTGAGAAGGGAGAGGGGAGAGGGATAAGGAATGGAAGAGGGAGAAGGAAGAAGAGAGGGGGAAAATAAAATAAAAGAGATAGAAGAATGGAAAAGGAAGCGGAAAGGGGGAAAATGAAAGAAAACAAATGGAAGAAGGGGAGAACCCGAGACACAGAACACAAGAGACAGAACACGAAGAGGAGAACACGTGAGACAGAACACAAAATACAGAACACGAAAGAGAAAACTTGAAACCAAGGAGTAAGTACAAGGAAAATGCCTTATACTCTTGTCCTATCACGAAGCCAAGAAGTAAATACAAAGAAAATGCCTTATACTCTTTTCCTATCACGAAGCCAAGGAGTAAATACAAGGAAAATGCCTTATACTCTTGTCTTATCACGAAACCAAAGTAGTAAATATAAGGAAAAAGCCTTATACTCTTTTCCTATCACGAACCCAAAGATAAATAAAAGGGAAAATGCCTTATACTCTTGTCCTATCACGAAACCAAGGAGTAAATACAAGGAAAATGCCTTATACTCTTTTCCTATCACGAAGCCAAGGAGTAAATACAAGGAAAATGCCTTATACTCTTGTCCAATCACGAAGCCAAGGAGTAAGTACAAGGAAAATGCCTTATACTCTTGTCCTATCACGAAGTCAGGGAGTAAATACAAGGAAAATGCCTTATATTCTTGTCCTATCACGAAACCAAGGAAAAAGCACAAGGAAAATGCCTTATACTCTTGTCCTTTCACGGTCTCGCCTCATACTGCCCCTCAAGTGCCAATGAGCGTGAATTTGTGAACTTTAATTTACCTTTTCCGGTTAATTTAATCTTGTGCATTGCGAGATCTCTTGGTGAAAATTCAACGCGATGTGGACAGTTGCTGTGAAATACTGGAGGTTTTATTCCTATATTTATTCATTTATTTATTTATGCAATGAACGGCGATGGCAACGTGGTAATATTGCAGGGCAATATTGAAAGGATATGATTTGTTTTCTGCTTGTTCCTAAGTATTATTCTTATCATCATTATTGTTGTTGTCGTTATTATTAATAATATCATCATCATTAGCATTATTATTATTGTTGTTGCTGCTGTTATTATTATCAATACTGTTAAGATTGTTATTATATATTTTTTATTGTTATTATTGCTATCTTCATTATTATTATCATTATTATTATTGTTGTTGCTGTTGTTGTTGTAGTTGTTGTTGTTGTCATTAGAGAGAGAGAGAGAGAGAGAGAGAGAGAGAGAGAGAGAGAGAGAGAGAGAGAGAGAGAGAGAGAGAGAGGGGGGAAGGGGAGAGGGGAGAGAGGAGAGGAGGAGAGGAGGAGAGAGAGAGATGAGGGAAAAGAGAGAGAGAGAGAGAGAGAGAGTAGGATGAGAGAGAGAGTTGAGGGAGAGAGAGAGAGAGGGGAGGGGGGAGAGAGAGAGAGAGAGAGAGTGAGGAGAGGGGAGAGAGAGAGAGTGAGGGAGAGAGAGAGAGATGGAGAGAGAGAGAGGAGAGAGAGAAAAGAGAGTGAGAGAGAGAGTGAGGGAGAGAGAGAGAGAGAAAGGAAAGGAAGAATTAGTACCGAAAAAAAAGGGGATAGCGACAAGACCCGAGAGGAGAGAGAGGAAACAATGAATTAAAATCTTTAAATTTTATCCTCGTTAATATGTTTTTATAAACTGTTTTCTGTGTACAATGGACTTTTATAATGGATAAATTTTTTGCCAAAAACCGAAATTAAAATTAAATGCGATTTTGGAATTTTAAAGATATATGAAAAAATGATATGGCAACTTTTTTGAAATTTTTAAAAATGGTGCGGGAAAATAAAATATAGTTATAATTTATATTAGTTGTTGAAATTAAAATTTAAGTTCGAATTAGAATTTTAAACAATAGGGAATTTTTTAAAGATAATGTGTTTTAAAAAAGAATGATTTTTAAATGGAAACGGGAATTTTTTTTTTAGCTTTTTTTATTCAGTGGCAAAAAAAATTAAAATTTTTCCTATTTTTTGAAAAACGATATATATCATATATTTCCATTTTAAAGATAAAATATATATAATAAAAAATTTTTTTTAAATATATATATATTTTTTTTTTTTTTTTTTTTTTTTTTTTTTTTTTTTTTTTTCTCTTTCTTCTTCTTACTAAGTGAATGTTCATTGGA
>NC_051423.1:19841217-19861504 GCF_015228065.2 Penaeus monodon | reverse complement strand
AAAAAAAAAAAATTTCCCCCTCCAAATTTTTTTTTCATATCAGTTTCCCCCATTTTTTTTCCCCCATTTATTTTCCCCCCAATTTTCCCAATTTTTATTTTCTAACCTTTTTCATTTCATTTTCCCCCCATTATCCCCCAATTCCCCTTAGTCTTCACACAAATTCCCAATTTTTCTCCTTTTTATTTACATCATCTAGAATTTCCCCCAAATTTTAATCAATCTCAAATTTCCCCCAATTTTCTAATTAAATCAAAAATTTCCCAAATTTTTAAATTAATCAAAAATTTTTCCCCCAAATTTTAAACTAATCTAAAATTCCCCCCTTGTGCTCTCTCCTTTTACCCTTACAAATCCCCAAATTTTTAACCCCATTTTCCCCCAAAAACTCAATTTTAAATTATCACCCCTTTTTACAAGCTTCATCGCCATGAGATTTTTCTGACCCGTACCGCGAGCCCAGAAAGAGGACCCTTTCACTCCCGTAAAAAAAAAAGGAAGGAAATAGCACTCCCAAACTCAGGAAAGAAAGGAATAAAAAGGGGGAAAAAAAAGGGGAAGGGGGAAAAAAAAAAAAGGAAGAAAATTTCAAGGGAGGGGGGAAAAGATAGAAGAGGGAGAGAAGGGGGAGGAGGGGGGGGAGGGGAGGGAGGGGGGAAAGAGAGGGGGGGGAGGGGGGGGTTTGAGTGAGGGGAGGGAGGGGGGGGGAGTGATTTAGTAAGGGGGGTTTTGGAGGGAGGGAAAGGGGGGGAGGGATGGATGGGGGAGGGAGGGGTGAGTGGGGGAGAGGGGGAAAATGGAGGGGGGGAGGGAGAAAATTCTATAGTTTCTCAAGCGACAGGAACACAATGAAAAAAAAAAAAAAAACCAAACACTTTACGCCCTCCCCCGTTCCCCCTATTTGTCTCTCGAACCCGCGGAAGACGATGCAAATGAGATTTAAAGAGAGGGGAGGGAAAGAAGAGGAGGAGAGAGGGAGAGAGGAGAGAGGAGAAGGAAAAGGGGGAAAGAGAGAGAGAGAGAGAAGGGAGAGGAGAGAGGAAGAGAGAAGAGGGGAAGGAGAGGAAGAGAAGGAGAGAAAAGAGGGAAGGAGAGAGAGAGAGAAAAAAAAGAGAAAAAGGGGAAAAAATAAAAAACCCCGGTTTTTTTTTTAACCCCCACCCTAACTAAAAATTTAAATTTTAAACTAAAATGATCAAAAAAATTAGTGTCATTACACACAGTGTTCTTCGATTTTTCTTTAGAATAATAGCTTAGAGACATACCACTGTTGATAATGAAATAGGGTTAAATTACCGTAGCTTTTTTGTCGGAATAGTTTCCCTAAATTAAAAAAATAAAATTTTTTAAGAAATACTCACTTTTTTTACAGGCGGGAAAAAAGGGTTTAACTTTCAGCAGTTTAATTAAAAGATAGTCCCATGTTAAGGACATGTTTCTTTTGTATAAGCGATTGACTGCGTGATAGCGAATTTCTTTTATTTTTAAAAAAAAATCATGAAAAAGATATATCCATTCCCCTGTTGCTAAAAACTATTGTAATAATATTTTTTTAGACGTTCGTTTGAAAAAATTTATAAACGAAAATTAATGTTATGAAAATTAACCAGAAACTTTCTTTTTTTTATCAGTTAGCGATTATACAGAAAAATTTTAGCAGGAAAAAGATTTTTAGTAAAAATTTCAGGAAGTACAACTAGAAAACATATATTTTGCTAAAAATTGGTTGTTTTCCCATAATGCCATAATAAACTACAGCCCACATCATTATTTTTTGTAAAGGCCCTTTTAAATAAAGGCCTTAAGGAAAACAAGCAAACAATCGCTTTTTAGTCCTTCTCCTCGGCGATTGGGGGGAGTGGGAAGGGGGGGGGAGAGGGGGAGAGGGGGAAACCCTTAGGACAAAATGGGGGTTTTTTGGTGAATCCCTTTTTTGGGGGAAAGAGATTTATTTTACATTATTCTGCAGCTATTTGGGCCCTTTGGGGTTGCAGCCAGGGGTTTTTAGCAAGTTTTTGGGTTTAGTTTCATTTTAGGGTGGTTCTTCCTCTTGTAATGCTCCTCTCTTTTCTCTCTTCTCCCTTCTCTCTCTCTCTCTCTCTCTCTCTCCTCTTTTTCTCCTCCTCTCTTCTCTACACACACACCCACACACCCCCCACACCCAACCACCCCCACAACCACACACATTATAATATACATATACAATTATATTTTTATATATATATTTTATTATATTATATTATTTTATATTATAAATTTTTTAAAATGTATACTTTTAACACATTTATATCGGTTTTCATCTATATTTCTTTTTCTCATTTTCCATTCTCCCTCTCTTTTCCTCACTCTCTCTCTCTCCTGTCTTCTGCCCCTTCTGTTCTCTTTCTCTCTTCTCTCTTCTTCCTCTCTCCTTTCCCTTCTCCTCCTTTGTCTGTCTCTTTCGTTCTGTCGTCCTGTCTGTCTCTGTCTGTCTTGCTGTCTCTGTCTGTCTCGTCGTCTTGTCTGTCTTTCTGTCTCTGTTGTTCTGTCTGTCTCTTTTTCTCTGTTGTCTTGTCTGTTCGGGTTTTTTGTTGTCTTTCGTTCTGTCTGTTCTGTTTTTTGTCTTTCGTCTTTTTTCTCTCTCTTTTCCTCTCCTCTCTCTTCTCTCTTCTCCCCCCCTTTTCCTCTCCCTCCTTCTCTTCTTCTCCCCGTTCTCCTCCCCTTTCTCTCTGTTCCCCCGTTTCCTTCCGCTTCTCTCGCTCCCCTTCTCGCTCTCTTTTTCGCCCTCTCCGCTCTCCCTGCTCTCTCCCCCTCTTCCCCCTTCGCCTCTCTTTCCTTTTCCCCCCCCCCCGCCGCCTTCTGTTTGTTTTTGTTGTTGCTTGTGTTGTTTGTGTTTTGTTGTTGTTGTTGTTGTTTTTGTTGTTGTTGTGTGTTGTGGGGGTTGGGTTCCTCCTTTTCCCCGCTCATTTTGGCCAAAAACGCCCCCCCCTTTTTAAATTTTAAAGGGGGGGTGTTGCTTCGCTCCCCAACTGGTTTTTTCGCCTTGGTTTCCGCCCCCCCGCCCCGTCCCCCCGGGCCTTTGCTTTGGTGGGAATTCTTTTTGGCGCCGCGGCTTTTTCCCCGGGGGGTGGAAAAAAAGTGAAAAAAGTTAAAAAAAAAAAAAAAATGTTGGCTTTTCCCGCCTCTTTGGTTCCCCCGCACTATTTTAGCCGGCTTGGTGGGGAAAAGGTTGGGCAAGCGGCGAATTTTTTGTTTGTTCGTCAGGAGGTCTTTCTTGTGTTCAGTATGATGCTTGGAAAGGCGTGTTGTTATGAGATGGGTCGTGTGCTTGAAATAATTCTTGAAATGGTTAGTGATGACAGAGAAAGCAAGAGAGAGAGAGAGAGAGAGAGGAGAGGAGAGAGAGGGGAGAAAAGAGAGAGAGGGAGGAGAAAAGGGGAGAAGAGAAGAAGAGAGAGAGAAAGGAGGAGGGGGGTGGGGGGGAGAAAAGAAGAAAAAGAAAGAAAAAAAAAGAGAGAAAAAATGAAAATGAGAGAGGGAGAGAGAGATAAAACAGACCCGAAAAGACAAAAGAGCGAGAGCAGAAAGGGAGAGAGAAGAAACCCAGAAACGAGCGGGGGCGAGCGAGAGAAGAGAGAGAGAGGGGAGAGAGGGGTAAGAGTGGAAAAAAGGGAGACAGAGAGGGCAAAAAGAAAAGAGGTGGAGGAGAGAGAAAAAAAAGGGAAAAAAAAAAGAATTGGGGGGAAAAATTTAAAAGAGAGAGAGGGGAGACAGATAAACCCGACAGAGAGTAAAAAGGAAAAACAGACATTAAAAAGCGAGAGCCAAAAAGGGAGAGGGAAGAAAGAACGAGGGAGAGAGGAGAAAGAGAGAAAAGAGAGAGAGAGAGGAGAGAGAGAGGGGAGAGATGGGGGAGAGACGAGGGGAGAGAGAAGAGAGAAGAGAGGGGGGGGGGGGGGGGAGAGAGAGAGAGGGGGAGAAAAAGGAAAAAGGGGGGGGAGACGGGGAGGGAAGAGGGAGGAGAGGGGGGGGGAAAGGAAAAGGGGAAGCGGCGGCGGGGGAGGGGGGAGAGGAGAGAGAGAAGAGAGAAGAGAGAGAGGAGGGGAGGGGGGGAGGGAGGGGAAAAGAAGAGAGAGAGAGAGGGAGGGGGAGAGGGAGAGGGGAGAAGGAGGGGGAGGGGGGGGGAGAGGGAGAGGGGAGGGAGAGGGGAGGGAGGGAGGGGGAGAGAGAGGGAGAGGGAGGGAGGAGAGAGGAAGAGAGGAGAGAGAAAAAAGGAGGAAAGAGAGAGGAGAGGGGAAAAGAGAGGAGAGGAGAGAAAAAAGAAAGGGAGAGGAAAAAAGGGAGAAAAAGAGAGAGAGAGAGAGAAAGAGGAGAGAGAGAAAGAGAGAGAAGAGAGAAAACCAAAACTGCCAGTTTTTCACAAAAATCAAAATTTCCCCTCCTCAGAAACAGAACAAAAAAAAAACAATTTCCCCCTTCTTCCTTTCAAAACCCCATGATTTTTCCCCTCAGATCCCCCAAACCCCAACTTTAGGGGGGTTATTTTTGATCTTTATTATTTTTCAATTTCCTTATGTTAGGGTACATATGTTTTTATCATTTTTATTCAGGGCTTGTTTTTTCATTATTTTTCAGTGGTTATTTTTCATCTTTTTATCTTTCAAGTGCTATGTTATCATTTTTATTTTTCAGGGGCCCTGTTTATTATCTTTATTATCAGGTCCCTTTTTTTATTATGTTATTATTCGGGTTTGCCTAGTTTTTTATTTTTATTATCAGTGTCCCTTTGTTTATCAAATATTATTCAGGTGCCTGTTTTTATTTTATATTCAGTGTGCCTTTTTATTATAAATTATTCATTGTGTCTATTTTTATTATTTTAATTTTCAGTATGCTTAAAAGTCAAAACAGAACTCACGTCAGAAGTCTGAAAAAAGAGCATTTGTCCAGAATTTCCGTTTTTTTTGGGTCATTTTCCTTTTTTCTTTGTAAAAAAAATATTTTTTCTCTCTCTCTCTTTTTTATCTTCAATTTTACTTTTTTGTTCTTTTACTTAAAGCGCTTTGGCGTTGATTTCAGTTTCACTTTATTATTTTTTTATTTACTTACTTTTTTTTTTTTTAAAGAAACAACAAACTACCCGGAGAAAAAACATTCCAGTTGTGGAATAAAAGCTTTAAGACCAAGTACTATGACAAAGTATGACAATAATAAAAATAAATGCATAAATTTTTAAATTTTCTTTAAAATATCTGAGAGCACAACCCCCCTATTTTGGCCAAAAATTCGGTCCGCCCATTTCGGAAACCTGCCACTTTCCACCCCGCCATCTTTAAACCCCGCCCCCTATTTCAAACATGCCCATTTCTCAACGCAAACCCCTTTTTCAACCACAATCCCCATTTTTCAACCACAACCCATTCCCAACCCCCGCCTTGCGCCCCCCCTGACGACCCCCTCCTGGCGTAATTAGGTGTTCCTCCCGGGGACAGTGGAAACAGGTATGGCGGGAGGTAGTGGCACTGTGAGGCCCGAGGATTGTATCTGGCACAAGGGGGGGTTTTGTTCGCGGCCCTTTACGTTCCTTTTTCTGCTTGTGTGGGGGCGCCCTTGCCTGTTTCTTCTGGTTCAGGCATTTCTTTTTATTATAAGTAGTATATAAAAATATTAAAAAATATATATATAATAATATATATAATATAAATAAAATATAAAAATACAATATACAATAACCAAACCTTATAATTAAATTATAAATATAAATATATAAAAATTTTTTTAATATATATAAAATATTATATTTTTTAAATAAATATAAAAAAAAATTTTAAAAAAATAATATTTTAAATAAAAATATATATAATATATTTATATAAAATGATATTTTTTTTTTTTAAAAAATAATATATATATAAATTAAAATAAATATATATATAATTAATAGATATATATAATAATAATATAAATAAAATGTATATATATATAAAATAAAAAAATATAAAATTTCAAAAAAAATATATAATATAAAATAATTATTATATAATATATATATAAATATAAAAAAAATTTTAAAAAAAATAAATATAAAAATAATAATTTTAATAATATAAGATAATATAAATTAAAAATTTATTTATTTTTAATATAAATAAAAAATAAGAAAAAAATAAATAAAAAAAATAAAAATAAAATATAATATTTTAAATAAATTTTATAAAAAATATAATATATATATATAAAATTTAATATAATATGTATAGATATGTATATATTATTTTAATATATTTTAATTATATATATTTTAACATTATATATATAAAGAAATATATTATATAATATTATATAATATAAAACTGTAAGGTGGCCCCCTACGGCCGCCTCCTTGTCATCTCCCCGTCACCCCCCCCGGACTCTCGCGCCCCCGACACTCGCGCCCGGTCAACGTTGCAGCAGTTGTCCTTTTAATGTCTTATGTACATACGTCGTTTTTTTGTTTTTTGTTCCTTTTTACAGGTTTCCCAAATAAGTCCTCTTTGAGTTTGCCCTTTTTAAACCCGTCCTCTCGTCGCGTTTCTTTTATACGAAATTATTTCTCCCCTCTTCTGGGGTTTTTATGGCATTTATATCTTTAAATTATCTCTTTTTTTATCTTGCTTTTTTGTCCTTTTCTGTCCAGGGAATTTTATTTATTTAAGAAGTGGTTTTAGATTCATATTTTATCCTTGTATTTCTTTCTGGACCCACATTAACGTATTTTTTGGGGTTTTCCGTTATAAAGGCTTTTTAATTTGTTTTTACTCTTTTTGCAAATTTTTTGTACAAATTTTATTTTTACGAACGATGTTTGGCGGGGCTTTGACGTCACAAACTTTAAAATAAAGCCGGGTTTGAGGGGGAAAAAATTCATTCCCCGAAACAACGGCGTTTTGCTTCCCCGGGGTGTTTTTCCTTGCGAGGGGAAGGGGAAAAACCGGCGGTTGGGCTACACCACGGGAAAAAATAGGTTTTAAGTTCGTTTTCCTGGTTTTCCTTTGTGATAGGAGTGACATGACTTTTTTTTTTAAAGTAAAATAACCATTTCAAGTTTTGCAGCCGTACTAAGCTTGTGAACAGAATAAGTAAATATATTTTTTTTTTCAAGTTTTTTTCTTTAAATTTATTTAAAACTTTGTTCTCGTCTTAACCCGGGTCAAATTGCGGGCGTCATTGGTTTAAATTCACGCTACCCTTCCAGGAATCTGTTGACATGAACCCCCTTGAAATTAATATTGGTACGGGCCACAATCCCCCACCACAGGAATATTTGGTGTGCAGCGGGGGGTTTTTTTTTTTTTTTTTGCTCCCTTTCTGTTGGTGAAATTAATGTTTTTTTTTGTGTTTTTATTGTCAGAAAACTAAGGGCTATGTTAGTAGGTCCACGAATTAATATGTCCAGCTTAACTCTTTTTCTGCGGGGTTTATATCAGCTTTTATTAGATGTTTGGGAACCAGCTTTTTTGTGTTTTTGAATTTTTGCTTTTATTTAGGTTTAAGGTAGTTGTTTTATTGACTTTAAGGTGTGTTATTTTTACGTGTTTAACCCATTTCTTTTACAGTGTTTAATTATTCTTGCTTTTATCGTGTTTTATAATCTGATCGCTATCTAGTTTTTAGGGCCTGCTTTGGGACTTTTTTTGAAAAGTTTAAATAAACTTCCTTGGCGGCTTTTTTTTTTTTTCCCTTTTTTTTGATCACCTTTTGTATTTTGGCTGTATTCGTATTTGTGTGGTGCTTTGTGTAATAATGTTGGGACCTTTTCTTTTTGACTCGTAAGGGGGTGGGAAAATTTTCTTATTTCGCTAAGGGATTTATCGTTGGCCAGGCGTATTTTTTACATCTCACGCAGTTTTCGAGTAGCCAAAGGGAAATCCGGGCAAGAGAGATACGAAAAGCTTCAAGAGCGCCGCGAGACCCGCCTTATAGTAGCCTGCCTCGGGGTTTGACTTCCCAGCTCTTTCGGATCGCGTTGCTGTGCTACTAGTGGGTAAAATCAGACATTACCCGAGTTTGTAAAAGTAATGGGCGGAATTTAGATTTTGAGGAGAAATGGAAAAGAAAAACCGCTCTGGCACTAAATCCGAGAGATTAAAAGAAAAAAATGATCTCCGACCCAACAACAGAAAAGCTCTTCAGGCCCCTAGCATAAAAGCACCCTTTGCCAGCGAAACAGATAACCCCAACCAGAGCCTCGGTCAGAACAAGAGGAATTGTGCAACAGCTTCGTCAACAGTTGAAGAGGGTCTGGGAGTTCCCCGGGCACGCGAAAACTCCTGGGATACAGGGACCTTGCCTGGTTTTCCCCAGTATCACCCAAGACAAGGCAGTATGGGGGATGCAGAGATCCAGGGCTGCGACAACAATTCAGCAGCGCAATGGGGAAAACTAGAGGAAGCCCGCAGACTTACCAGAGTTTCAGGATGCCGATGCTCCCATTCCGCAGGCCCCCAGCAACTCTCCCCGGGGAATCCACACCCGTTCCTAAAAGCCGTCTTCCCACCCAGAACCGGTTCCTCACCCTCTATAGGGAAAACCAACAGGACCAGTGTCGATTTGCCATATCATGTTTCCCCAATTACATTCATTGCGTAGCTTTTCCCCACGTGTGGTGGCTTAGAGTGTCACCCCTCAGGGGTTTTCCGTGCACCAACTGGAATACGTTTTTAAAAAGGAAACGTGCCACATTTAGGGGAGAGGTGTCAGCCTCTACCCACAAAAAAAACCCCGGAAGAGAGGGGGGACCGGGCATCAAAAACATATAAACCCTACAACATGGGAAGAACACCCAAGCACCAGGGAAATTGTCGGGGATCAGTGAGCTAATCATCAACCCCCACGTTTGACAACACACTGATGGAATACCTTTAAAGCAGCACTAGGAGCAAGTTTAGGGGCATTTAACCTCGGCGATTTTTAAAGGTACCTAGGGCATCAAATGGTCCCAGGTCAAGCCCAATGGACTTTTTCTTCAGCTTAAAGGGCAGTGTATATAGGGACACCGAGATCATCGTGAAGAAATTTGGGACCATACACTCTGAAGAGGGTTTTTCATAAGGTCTCCTGCCGGGCACATGATTTTTTGGGCCCTTTAAAAGGGAAGATGGAAGTCCAGCTCAGATTCCCGAGGCGGTCAACAAATTTTGGGAATCTCGGCATGGCATCCAACACTGTAAAGCCCCAAACCCCAGAAGACTGGATCCAACGTCCGAGCCGCCTTCAAGGGCGTGACATGTGAAATGCCATTTGCACCCCGGGCCCAAATGAAAGTCATCAATAGGCCATAGGGGTTTGTGAGTTTCACGGCTGAGACACATAACACTGCAGAATGTGGCAAAGGCAAGGAGAACCTCAACCCACAGTTTAGCCGCCGATTTATGAGTGCCGCAGTCAGACATTTTTCGGGGACTGCCCTTTGGGGCAGCGCCGGGGGGACGAGGCCCCCAGATCTCCGGGCCAAGGTGCCCCCGGGAGGTACATCAAGGAACTATACCTCCGGAAATGGTCGCATCAGTGAGACCCCCAGAATGCAGGGACGACCACTCGTGCCGATGATGTTATGGCATACGATCCTGTGCTTTGCGATACCGGATTGAACAACCACATGAACCCAAAAGACTCTCAAGTTTATAGTCCCCATGGGAAATTTTTACCCCAAAAAAATGACCCCTGTGTGAAGGGGGGTGTCTAACAAGCCATTTGGATACTTGTATGAAGTTACTCTTCCCTTTTAAATTAACCCAGACATACAACTACTCACCGCGTGCGTGGTGAATAAGGTTCCAGGGGAGGTTTGGGAATGGACTTCTTAAGGAGGGCTCCTAGCTTGTCTTTTGATGCAAGGGAAAATGGATGCCTTACCATTAAGGTTGTAATTCCCCAGTACATATACTGATGCTCACTCTATGCAGATAGGTATTTTGATGGGACCCAAGGAAACCAACACTGACTTCATTCCCGTGAAGACCTTATAGCAATTTTCACCCCCGACGGACAATGGAGCTCCCGCCCACACGGCGTTTTTGGGGGGTGTGGTTTCTAAGTCTGGCCCATGAGGAGATGTTATCTTTTGCCCCCAAACATACCCGGGTGTTTGTCCCACATTGGTTTACAACTATTCAGGACGCCACTGCCCCGGGGGCACTGAAGACACAGCAAAAACAATTCGGTAACCCCGGGGCCGTTTGGGGCAGTAGCTCTATTTAAGAAAAATACTCCTGGTCATGGATTCCAAGAAGACAAGGATCCGCAGTGCCAATTTTTACAGGGTTTGGGTGATGACATGCAGAACGAAGAGTTCATTTTGGGGGATGACCCTTTGAGCACCTAGGTTTGGAAGACTTTGGCTCGGATAATTTTGCTTTTTCAGGGGGAATTTCCACCCTCACAAGCCCTCGCGCTGTTTTAAACAAAGGCCTTTAGATGAGCCCCAGTTTAAGCAATAACCCTGCTTGAAGTAGATCACTGACAGCACCCCGAAGGGGAAGATACAGACAACTTTAACAAAACCCGCTTCTTTGGGGGAGGAGGAAATATTTTTCATATTCCAAACATCCAGCACCGAATGAGACAGGAGTGCAGCACCCGGTTTTTACACGTCAGTGGCGTCTTCCCCAAGCTACAAGAAATGTGATCAGAGAACAATGCAATCTTGCCAGGGTGGTGTGATTGAGCCCTCAACTTCACCCGGCTAGCCCTGTGGTCTTATGAAGAAAAAGGGGGGGGCTCTGGATTTTTTGGGGGACTCCGCAAGCCAAACAAATAACTACAGTGACCCTTTTCCCCCTTGCCTGGATTGATGAGTTGCTGGATGAGCGAGCCCCACTGAACCTTTAAAAACACTTGATGTAGGGCAGCATACTGGAGGTAGGTTCACCCCGATGGGCCGACCCCAAAAAAGCCTTTTGTATGGCTATCGTGTTCCAGTTCCGGCGTCTCCCTTTTGGCTAGTACAGCTCAACCACTTTCCAACGAACAATGAACTTTTGTTTTCCCCGTGTTGGAGCCACACTTTGGGGTTTTAGATGAATATTTTTAAATCTAGGGGTTTTGAACAACACTTTAAAGGGTTGGGAAAAAACATTACAGTTGCAATGGTTGCGGCTTGAAGTTAAATGCGGAGAAGTGCACCCTTGCTGCCACAAGCATCAGTTCCAGGGTTACCATTTTCCTGAAGGGGTGGAAACCGATGTGAAAAGTGTTGCGATCATGGAGACACCAGCACCAAGGACCCTTAAAGAAGTCCGACGTTTTTGGGCAAAGGTTTTTTCCCGGAAAAACATTTAAGGTTATGCCCAAAAATTTCCGCCCCCACTTACTTATATGAAAAAGGGAAAAAAGAGGAAAGGGAGGAAAACCCGCAACAGGCTTTCGTCAAACTAAAAGGAAAGGTTTTCAAAGCACCCGTTCTGAAACAGCCAGACTCACACGACCATTTGAAAATCCATAGATGTAGTGTTTGCCCCTTGGGGGTGCCCCCTCCAGAGGGGAGACCCAAGGGGCACCACATGCCATTGCATATTATGCAGGAAAGGGGGACCTGAGACACGTATCCCGGTATAGACTGGAACTTTGCAGGTTTAGGGTGTTAGGGGGTTTGATCCCTATTTTTAGGTCGTAAGTTCTTGTCTTCATGACCACCGACCTTTAGTATATATCTTCAAGCAGCGCACCAAATCACCCCGAAGACACGGTATGCTCACGATTATCTTTATGACTTTTAAATTAGGGATAAGGGGAAAGGTCCCCAAAAATAGTCCCTGAATTCGTCACGTCAAATTGCCCCTGTCGATGTAAAGAATTGTCTGCGAGAAACTTGCGAGGAAAAAGCATGAAAATTCAAGTTTAAAGATATACTGGTTATCTAAAGGAAGGAAAAAGTGCCTAAAAAGAAGCTGCCCATGCCCCTGTCTGACTTTGAGCTAAAAGGGGTAGTTCAACCCTTTTAGGACATGCCAGGTAAAATATCTATAATTTTTGTCCCCAGAAAACTACAGGGGCGGCCTTTAAAAAAAGCACATACACACCACGGGTATGCACCCCGGGGTACACAGGGACGTATGAGAAAATCCGTGGTATGTTTATGGCCTAATATGTTACAGGATGTAGGCATATGTGAACAGTCTACCGCAACAATCCCGGGAGTTGCTCAACGGGTGCCAATGGCAGAAGCGCCTCTTTTCCTACCCCTTTAGAACGAGTTTTTAAGGGGTATTTGGGTGAAGTCAAAGGGCCCAATGAAGTGGGGTTTAACTATTGTCGACAACAACCGTTCATTCGATGTCCCCAAAGAAGGATATCACTGCCTCCCGAGTAACAAAACTTCTTTGGGCCCGGTGACCTATTTTGGCCACCTCGTATCACCAAACTGATAATGGGAGGAATTTTTGCACAGATATTCAATGAACTTTTTGAGCTGCTTCAGTCATCACACCACTTTACAATTTTGGTACCACCCTCAGGCAAAGGGCTTTTAGGCGCACAAACCGGGTTGGAAAGTGTCTAGATCAGTTTTGGGGGACGCCCGGGGACGGCATAAGTTTTACCAGAGCTGCGTTTAGCTCTTTAAATTTTGTATACTCGGTCAACGGGGGGAACAGCCACGATTGCTCACAGGGAGAAATGAACTTCCCGTGGGTAACAAATGAAGCTTTATTTGCTGAAAATGATGATTTCAAAAAGGGTCGGACTGCCCGGCGTGATGTCAATGCTTAAGGGTGCGCAAGGTGTCATGGGGATACATAACAGACATGCAAAGGGTAACTTTTTCCTGATGTAGGAAACGGTATGGTACAAAGGATGGTGCCCCGCCCCCCAGGACCAAATGGCAGGGCCCGCTCGTTTGTTAAAACGGGAGGGCCGTTTTCCTTTTAAGTCCAAAAATCTTGACCGGAAAGATTCTTTTCGAGCTCATCTTAACCACCTTTGACCTTACCTTCCCCCATAGAACGTCCCAGCTGATGTGCTGTCCCGACAGTGAGGATGAGCCCCGTAAAAGACGACCCCTTTGGGGTTTCAGTCCTGAGTCTTTGGACAGGGCCTGTTTTCCCCTGACAAAAATGTGCCTAGGGACCCTTTTCAGGCGCCTTTTGGGCCCATGCCAAAACTGAAACGGGGTTGATGTTAGGTGCCTTTTTTTAGGGACCTTTTTAGTGGCCTTTGGGGGTTTTGGGCCCCACTGATACAAGAAATGTGTTATGAATCAATAGGGACCTCAGTGCCAGGGGTTTTTGGATAGTACCATTTGGCTTTAGGTAGCTGTTAGTTTTTTTTTTTTGGGGGGGGAGAAATTTCAAATGCGGCCCCTTTTTATAAAAAAAGGTGAGTTTTCTCTCACTTCCAATAGTTCCAAACCCAAAGAACGAAGGCTGGTTTCTGACTCCCGGAACCGGCTTTTCCCGTTCCTAGAATTACATCCTTTTTTCTTAAAGTTTGGTTTTGTATTATATTTATTCTAAAGGGTCACAGTTTTACGCTATATCCACTCCTGCACGGGCAGGATCAGGTTCTTGTATTTTTCAGGTCCCACTGCGTTTTGCCAGGGGGGGAAGGAAACTGTAAGGTGGCCTCCTTTCGGCCCCGCACTCTTTTATTCACCCTCGCCTCCCGGACTCTCGCGCGCCCGACATCTCGAGCCCGGGCAAGCTTTCAAACAGTTGCCTTTTTACAGTCCCCATGTACATACGTTCGCTTATTTTTGTTTAGTTCCCTTTACATTTGGTTTCCAAAAAGTCGTTTTGTTTGAGTTTGCCCTTGACCCGTCCCCTTTGTCTGCGATTCATTTATACGCAGATATTTCTCCCTCTTCGGTGTTTTTGGCACTTTAAACATTTAAATTACTCCCATTTTTTTTCTTGTTTTTGTCACTTTTTGTCCCGGGGAATTTATTCCTTTTAGAAATGTGTGTTTAGATTCATATTTTATCCCTTTTATTTTTCTGTGTACCACATTTTAAGATTTTTTTCGTTTGTTTGTTATGAAGGTCTTTTATATTTTATTTTTCTCTCTTTGTAATGTTTTTTGTACAAAATTTTTGTTTTACAACGATGTTTTGGGGTGGGTATGAGCACAAACTTTTAAAAAAAGCCGGTTTTAGCGGGAAATAGATTCATCCCTGAAACAACGGCGTTTTGCTTCCCTCCTGGGGATTTTCCCCTTTTTGAGGGAAAGGGGAAAACTGGCCCGGTCGGGGTCACACCACGGGAAAAATAGAGTTAAGTTCTGTTTCCTGGCTTTTTCCGTTGTGCTAGGAGCGGGACAGATCTTTTTTTAAGTAAATAAAAGCCTCTAGATTGACCGTACTAAGCTTGTGCATACAGAATATAGGAAAATAGTTTTTTTTTCAATGTTTTTTTCGATTTTAAAAAGTTAAAAGTTCTCGGCTATAATGCCCAGGCTAATCAGGGAGTCATTTGGGTTTTTAATTCACGCACCCAATTCCAGGAACTGTTTGACAGTGAACCCCTTGAAATTTAAAATGGCTACGGGGCCACAAACCCCCCACAAAATAATGTAATATAAAAAAGAATAAGAGAAAGGAATGAAAGAAAAATAGAAGAGAGGGGGGGAAGAAGAGAAAAGAAAAAAAATAGAGAGGGGAGAAGGAAGAATTTGGGATAAAAAAAATAAGAGAAAAAGATATAGAAAAGAGAGAAGAGAGATGGGAAGGAAAAAAGAGAAAATAAAAATATATAGAGGGAAATAAAAGGATAAGGAAAAAGGAAAGAGAGAGAGAGAAAATAATAAGAAAAAGAGAAGAAAATAAAAAGGGTAGAGAATAAAAATATAAAATAAGGGAAAGAAGATATAGATAAATAAAAAGATATAAATAATATATAAGGGGAAAAAAAGATGATAATAATATAAAATAAAATATATATAAGGGAAATTATATTAGTAAAAAGTGTAATATAAAAAAATATAATAAAAATAAGAGTAAATATATATAAAATATAATAAGAAAAAATAGTTAAGATAGAAGATAATAGAGAATAAATTATAATATATATAAATTTTTTAAAAAAAGGAATAATAGGATATATATAAATATATATATATATAAAAAAATATATAGATAAGGGATAATAGAATATAAAAATAATTAGATAATAAATATAGATATAATGATATATATATAAAATAAAAATTTTAAAAATATTAAAATTATAAAAATTAATATATATTTATAAAATATTTTATATTTAATATAAAAAATATTAATATATATAAAATATTAATATATATATATATATATTATATATAAATATATATTAAAAATATATATATATATTATTATAATAATTTGTGGTGTTTTTGTGGGTATATATATATATATATAAAATTAATATATAATATAAATTATATAATATAATATAGTTTATATAAAATTTTAAAATTTAACAAATAAATTATATATATATAATAAATTTAAAATATATATAATAAAATATAAATTAAAAAAATATATAATATAAATAGGGTAATGTAATATAAAATTACAATATATAAAAATACAATATAATTTCATTAATAATACAATATATATGCAAAATTATAACATATATATAAATAAAAATTATACATTTACAATATATACATTAAACAATTTTAACTAATATTATACAAATACATAATAATACAATACAATATACATATATACATTAACATATAAAATATATAAAAATATATCATATATATTAAAATTTATATATATATAATATTTTAAAAATTTTTTAAATAAAATACATCTATATTGGTGGTGGTGTGTGTGTGTGTGTGTGGGTGTGTGTGTGTGTATGTATGTATGTAAAGTTATATTTTTAAAATATATATAATAATATATATATATATAAATAATATATATATATATATAATAATATAATAATATATATTATATATAATATATGTGTTGTGTTTGTGGGGGGTGTGTGTTTTGTGTGGTGTGTGTTGTGTGTGTGTGGTGTGTGTGTTGTGAGTGTGTGTCAACACACACACAAATATACAATTATAGTGTTTTTTTCCGACATTACTCGGATGCTCAAGTAACGAAAAACATTTTAAATTTGGGGCAATATTCTATCGTAACCACCACCCACTAAAATCTTCTTATTTCTTCTCGAAGTTAAAACGCTAAAGCGATATAAAGAAAGGGGGAGGGAGAGACGGGGGGAGAGGGGGGGGGGGGGGGAGGAGTTGGGGTTAGAAGGAGAGGAGGAAAGAGGGGGAGAGAGGAGAGAGAGAGAGGAGGGTTAGAGAGGGAGAGAGAGAGAGGGGGGAAAAGAGGAGGAGAGAGGAGAGGAGAGAGGGAGGAAGAGGAAAAAAGGGGGGGAGAGAGAGGAGAGAGAGAGAGAAAGGGGGGGGGGGAAGGGGAGAGAGAGAGAAAAGGGGGGGGGGGGAAAAAAAAAAAAAAAAAGGAAAAAGGAGAGGGGGGGGGAAAAAAAAAGAGACAAAAAGGGAGAGGGGGAGGAAAAGGAGAGGGGAAAAAAGAGGAAGAGAGAGAGAGGAGGGGAAAAGGAGAGGAAAAAGGGAGAAAAAGAGAGGGGAGAGGGGAGAGAGAAAAGGGAGGAGAGAGAAGAGAAGGGGGGGGGGGGGGGGAGGAGAAGAGAGGGGAGAGGGGACGAGCGAGAGAGAGACAGAAGACAGAGGAGAGCGCGAATCTCCCTCGCAGGTTTTCCTCCGCCCGCATCGCCCGCCAGGGGGGCCAGTGATGGCACCAACAATAGACCTTTGTTAAAAAGGATTTAGATAGGCGCGGCTGTGAGCGGGACAAAAGGCTTTGTTTTTTTGTCTGACGCGCAAGCCTTTGCAGAGAACCAATCCCAACAAGGTCTTTTGCACGGCGTTCCAAGCAACCGTCCTTTCACGCTGGAAAAAATTATAACTGGCATTTTAATTAGTAATGGCTTCGTTGCAGTAATAAGCTCTACTTTGAAAAATTGCATTTTTCAGAGACTTTTTTAACATAAACTTTTAGATTTGACGTTACGTATTCCGGGCAAACTTTTCGGCAACTAGTAGTTATACAGAGGTTAGTTACTAATAATTATATTCACGTATAACACATGCAGTTCATTTCAATTATTTTTTATCATTTTAAAACATAGAGATTCGCAAACTTTGTACAAGAAATCCTATAATTGCACATTTTTTATTTAGCAAAGTTTCCCGCAGGCAGTAATTTATGCCTTGCATTTCCATTTAGTCAATAAACCCCATACTGTGCAAAATGCATTTTTCTCTTTTTCCCCGCACAATGAAGAAACCGTTCATGGTAGCAGAACCATAATCTTAAAATTTTACATTTAACAGCCCTTTCATGCTAGAAAACTCTATAAGTGTTCAACAAGCAGACAATAGGTTCGCACAGAAACTTGACATTTCGAAACATAAACCCTTTTTTATTACAGTAACGTTAAATACTTTACACACCTGAGACATCCTTTCATTAAGTAAATGAATGCAAAAAAAACTCAAAAGCAAATTTTTAAAATTAAAAATTTCACAAAAAATTCAATCCCCTTACCTTTTGCCCCCCCCCCCCCCCCAATTTCTTAAAAACCTAAAATGGACAGCTTTTAACCCAAAAAAAATTTCCCCGGCCAAAACAAAAAAAACCTTTTTCCTATAAAAGGTTTTGTTTTTTTTTTTAAACAAAATTGCAAAGAAAAAAATTTAAAGGGGCCCCCCCGGGCAAAAACCCCAAAGCCCCATTTTTAAATGGAAAATTTTAACGAATAAAACATAAACCCCCTTTTTTTAAAAATTAAACATTTTAACGGGTTTTAAAATTTACTTTTTTTAACCCACACCTGAGACACCCTTTCTTTAAGTAAGATGCATCCCTCACGCATTAAATATTTCACACATAAATTTTCATACCGCAATTTCTATCCCTAATGCAGTTAACATTAGCCAACAGGTGCTTATACAGTTATAAACTATACATAACATACTGCACATTCCACACATTATGTGAATAATCTATAACTAATTCACACCTCATACATTTCACACAAACATTTCAATTCAAATAAAAATCTATACATCATGCATTTTACATTCCAAACATGATCTATAAACCCAATACACATCAGACACCGTTTCTTTTTCAGAAATATATTCGCTCTTTAAGATTCACACAGTCAAGTAAAAAAAACAGCTGTTCTAAAATATTTTACATACAAAAGGTCTTATCACAGTAATTATCTGCAATTCGAACAATATGCACTACAGTTACCCTCTTCATTGTAGTAGTAATCTGTACTCCACACATAACACATTTCACGCGACTATTTCATACCAGGAACTCCTATACCTCATGCATTTTGTATCTCAGGTTTGCTTTTGTAAAACCATTATAACACTTAACTTTCGGGACAACATCGTTCCACCCGTAATCCATAATTCATACATCACTCACAATTACCTCTGATTATACATTGTCAACAAACGTTTTATTATAGCAATCATCTATTTCTCAGAACATTACACACATCGCGTAAGTTCATGGACAATAATTTTATTTCATAAATTTAAATTTCTATAATAGGCTTTTAGTCTAATTTTTACCTTACAAAAAAATTTCAGACCTTTTTCAGCGTTATAATCACCCTTACCTCGCAATATGCATTTCCGGTAACAAAGTATTAGATTCCAGCAATAATTTATATTCATTCATTTGCATTTTAAACAGGAATGGAGAAAGGGGCAGAGGGAGGAGACTGAAGAAGAAGGGGAGGAGAAGGAGGAGGAGGAGGGAGATGAGGAGGAGGAGGAGAAAAGGGAGAAGAAGAAGAAAATGAAGAGAAGAGGAGGAGGAGCAGAAAGAGGAAGAATATTTTATTTATAATATATATAATATATATATAAATATTATAATATATTATATAATATAAAACTTTAAAAACATTTTACAGTATACTTAAGTAATTTCAATAATACATATATATTATATGTATACCTATAGTAAGTAACACAAAACCACACACACACACAACACAACACACACCAAAACACACAACCCCATAATATAAATATATATATATATATATATAATATAATAAATTTTAAAAATTTATATATATATGGGGGCATATATATAATATATATATATATATATATATTAATATATATATATTATATAATACTTATATAACCATATTATATATTATAATAATATATATATATTTATATATATATATATATTTTGTGTGTGTGTGTGTGGGTGTGTGGTTGTGTGTTGTTGTGTGGTTTTGGGGTGTGTGTGTTTGTGTGTGCGCAAAATAAATAATATAATATAATATAATTAAATAAAATAATATAATAATATAATATATTATATATATATATATATAATATATATATTATATTAAAAATATTAAAAAATATATAAATGTAAAAAATATAAGTATAATATAAAGGGGTAATTTTAAAAATTTAATATAATATATATATATATATAAAACATAAAATATATAAATAAAATAATATAATATAAATTAATGGAATGTAGTATATATATTATTATAATAAATATTATAAATTAATAAAACAACAACATAATACAAAATATAAAAAATAGATAAAAAAGATAATAAATAATATAATAATAATACATACATACATAATACATTATATTATAAAAATTAAAAATATATATATATATAAGATATATTATATTATTATATATTTAAAAAAAAATATAATATAAAGTTTTTATGTAGTATATATATATATATATATTATATAATTATATATTTAAAATTATAAGTATGTTAAAATATTAAAAATTTTATATAAAATATATATATATTATATATAAAATTTATGTTGTATTAATTATTATATTTTATATATAATTTTATATATATAATATATTTTGATTTTTAGATATATATATATTATATATATATATAATAATAATTATTTAAATTAATTATTAAAAATTGCGCACGAGGTAGGGGTTAATGGGGAAAAGCCCCCGGATTTTAAAAAATGGGTTTTAATTTAAGGTAAAGTTTTAAAAAAGTAAAATTTAGGGGGGGGGGGGGGGGGGGGGGGGGGGGGGGGAAAAAAAAAAAAAAAAAAAAAAAGGGTTGGTGGGAAGTTTTTAAAAGGTTTTGGGGAAAAATTTTTGGGGGGGTTGTCTTTTACGGGGGGGGGGGGGGTGGGCAAAGGGGAAAAATTTGGGTGGGGAAAAAAAAAAATTTGGGGGAAAAGGGTTAAAGGGTTGGGGGGGGTGGTTAAGGGAAGGGGTTAGAAAAAATTAAAAAATGAA
>NC_051423.1:19827720-19832720 GCF_015228065.2 Penaeus monodon | reverse complement strand
AGAAACTGGGAGAAAGTTCGAGATGATATGAAAAAATGAAAATGGAGATTGTAGGTGTCTTGTTTCTGGTTGACCTTTGCTTGACCTTTTGTTTAGGATTAGGAACAGATGACCGATAGCCGCTATAGACAACTGACCGCAGCAGGCCAGCGCAGGTCAGTCCTGTAGGTGACAGAAGAAGCTCCCAACTGTGTATAAAAACTTGGTGCTCACTTCCAGAATCGGAGAGACGGACAGAAACAGAGTCAGAGAGAGAGAGAGAGAGAGAGAGAGAAGAGAGAGAAGAGAGAGAGAGAAGAGAGAGAGAGAAAGAGAGAGAGAGAGAGAGAGTCAGAGAGAGAGAGAGAGGAGAGAGAGGTCAGAGAGGAGAGAGAGAGGTCAAGAGAGAGAGAGAGTCAGAGAGAGAGAGAGAGTCAGAGAGAGAGAGAGAGTCAGAAGAGAGAGAGAGTCAGAGAGAGAGAGAGCAGAGAGAGAGAGAGGAGGGGAGAGAGAGGGAGAGGGGAAAGGGGAGAGAAGACCCAGAAAAGGGGAGAGGGGGAGAGAGAGGGAAAAAAATGAGGTATTAATGGAGAAAAACCCAACAATTTAAAAATGACGGAGGGAGAGATAAAATATATATATAATATTTGGTATATATAATATATATAGATATAATTTTATTATATAAAATAAAATTTTAAAAATATTGGGTGTATGTATTTTTTGTTAATGTATAAATTTTATAAAAATAAAATATATAAAATATAATTATAAAAATTTTCTTTTTATATATATATATATATATATATGTTTTGTATATATGTAATATGTTTATATTTAAAATATATATATATAAAATATATTTTATATTTTTATATATATAATAGGGTATATTAAAAAGTATATTAAAATAAAAAGATATATTATTTAAATAATTTTTATATGTAAATATAATATTATATATAATATATATATATATTTTATTATGAAAAATTTGGTGTATAATATATTTTATAATAATATATATATAAAAATATATAAAATAAAAATATTAAAAAATATTTTTATATTTTTTAAAAAGAAGATAAATTATTAAAATTATATATAATATATATTATATATATAAGAAAATAATAATGAATTTTATTTTAAAATAAATTTTATTATATAAATTTTATAATAATATTTTAGAAAAAAATATACATTTTTTTAATTTTTATATATTATATAAAAATAATAGAAAATAATATTTAATTAAAACTATAATTACCCAAAATATAAACCTAAATTTTTTAAAATATAATATATATATATTATATATATAAAAAATATTATATACCAATATATAATATTTTTCTTTTATTTTTTTTAATTTAATTTTCTTATAATTATATTTTTATATCTTTTTAAATAAATTTTGAAATATTTGTATATATCTAATTATTTTATTTAAAATTTTAAAATTAAAAAATAAAATATATATATATATATATATAATTTTATAAATATAGAAATATAAAATATTAATATATAAAGTATATTTTTAAAATTATATGATAATTTTTATCTTAAAATATATATAATATTATGTTTTATCTATTATTTTGTATGTTTATATATATTTATAATAAAATAAAATATATATATATTTTATTATATTATATATATAAAAAATTTATTTTATTAGTAATTTTATGTTAAAATCTTGTATATTATAATAAAAATTTATCATATCCCATTAATTTTTTATTATATAAAAATATTATATATATATATATATATTATATTAATAAATATAAAATTAAAACTAATAAAATTTTATTTATTTTTATCTTTAATATAAATTTTTATAATATTATATAATATATTTAAAAATGTGTATATAATTTCTAGTATAATTTTTATATATATATTATATTTATATATATATATATATGTATATATATATATGTAAAAATTATATATTTTTATATATTATTTTTTAAAATTATATATATTGGAAAATATATGTATATTATATTTATATTTTTATTTAAAATATTTTATATTATATGAAAATATTATAGTATAGTTATAAAAATAAAGAAAATATATATATTTTATTAATTTTAATTTTATTTTATATATAGTATTTATATTTTATTAAAAGACAAAAACAAAAGACAAGGCGAAACCAAAGAGGGGGGAAAAGGAGATAGGGGGAGAGTAAGAAGGGCTAAATGAGAAAAGTTTACAAAAAAAAAAAAAATTAAACAGAGAGAGAGAGAGGGGAGAAGGGGGAGAGAGAGAAGAAAAGAGAGGAGAGATTTTAAAGAGAGGGAAGAGAGGGAAGGAGGGAGGAGAGGGAGAAAAGGGAGGAGGGGGAGAGGGGAGAGGGGGAGAAAGGGAGAGAGAGAAAAGAGAGAGGATCAGAAGGAAAAGAGAGAGAGTAGGAGAGAGAAGGGGGGAGAGAGAGAGAGCGAGGAGAAAAGAGAGAGAGAGAGAGAGAGAAAAGAGAGAAGGGGGAAGAGAAGGGGGAGAGGAGAGAAGAAAAGGGTTTGGGATGAAGGAGAAAAAAGGGGAAAAAAAAAGGAGAGGGAGAGAAAAGAAAAAGAAAAAAGAATAAAAAATATATTATAAAAAAAATTAAAAGTTAAGGAGGGGGGATAAAGAATTTTTATTTTTATATAAAATAGAATATATATATATATAATAAAAATATATATATAGGGGAAATATATATATGGGGATGGGAAAGTTAAATTAAAAAAGGGAAAAATATGAGATTAATGTAGTAAATAAGATAATAAATATATAATATAAAAAAAATATAATCAAATAAAAGTAAGATAAAGGGAATATTAAAATGTTTTATATATTATCTATTAAAAAAAATATATATTAATAATATATTATAATATATGTATTATAATTTTAGATATATATAAAATATATAATATATATAAAAATTTATAATTAAAATTTTAATAAAAATAAAAAATAAATAAAATATATAAAATTATATAAAAATATAAAAATTTTAATAATAGATTATATATATATGTTAGAAGGTAAAATATTTTATATATAAAAATAAAATATATTTTTTAAAAAAATATATATTAAATTTATTAATATAAAGGTTTTAATATATTATAATTTATATAAAAAAACATAAAAAATATAAAAAAATATTATAATTATTATTATATAATATATATATAAAAATAAATTTTTATTTTATATATATAAAATATGTATATATAGTAATATATTTTGTATACTAAATAATTTTAAAAATATTATATTTTATACATATTATTGTATAAAATTATAATTATATATATATATATTATATATTTTATATATAATTATAAAAATTACAAAAATATTTTAATTTATTTTAAATATATATCTTAATATTTTATATTTTTTATATTAAATACAATTTTAAAAAATTTTTATTTTAAATTTTCATATTTTTATTTTTATATTTTATATCTATTTATTTTATATAAAAATTATATATATTAAAATTATTTTTAAATATTATATATATAAAATTTTATATTTGATACAAAATCTATTTTTATTATATATTAGTATAAAATATATTTCTATATCTATATTTTTTAAAATTTTTATTATTAAACTATATATTTCTTATTTTATTATATAATATTTTGTATATATTTATATAAATATATTTATACTTATTATTAGCTATTATTTTATATATTTATATATTTCTATATATATATATTAATTTATTATTACCTTTTTTTAATTAAGATATATATATATAAAATTATTTTTAAAAATTTTATATATATTTTTATTCTTGTATTTTTCATTATATATAATATATATATACTTATATATTTTATATTTATTATATATTTATATAAGTTTATATATATTAATAAAATTAATTTATTATATATTTATATATGGGTTTTTAAAATTTTTATATTTTATTTAGGGTATTATATTTAAAGTATATTTAAAATAATTTTATTTTATTATATGTAATTAAAATTTTATATTTTAATTTTTTATGTGTATTTATATTTTTTTATATAAAATTTATATTTTAAAATATATTTTATGGGATATATAATTTTGTAACATTTAAATTCTAATAATTTATATTTAAATTTTATTTGATATCTATATAATTTTTTTATATTTTTATATATAATAATATTTAATAAATTTTATTTAATATATAGAGAAGAAAGAATGGAAAAAATGTTCGGATTGAAAAAGAAAGAGACGAAGAAAAGAAGAAATAAAGAAAGGGGGGGGATAAAGAAGGAAAATAGAGGGGGGAAAAGGGAAGAAGAAAAAAGAAGGGGGGGAAATAAGGGGGGGAAAAAAAAAAAAAAATAAAAAAAAAAAAAAAGAGAGGGGGAGAGGGAGAGAGGGGAAGGGGGAGGGGGGGAGAGAGGGAGAGAGAGAGGACGAGAGAGAGAAAAGAGAGAGAGGAGGAAGGGAAAAGGGGAGAGAGAGAGAGAGAGAGAGAGAGAGAAAAAAAAGAGAGAGAGAGGAAGGGAAGAGAGAGAGGGGAGAGAGAGAGAGAAAGAAAGAGGGGAAAGAGAAAAAAAAAAAGAAAGAGAAAGGGGAAAAAGGGGGAAAAAGGGGGGGCGGGGGGGAAGGCGGAAAGGGAGGAGGGGGGGGGGGGAGGAAAGGAAAAAAAAAAAAAAGAGGGTTTTTTTCCCTTATCTTTTCGGGGTTAAAATTTTTTTTGGTTTTTTGGTTGGGGATTTCCATTGGGGGGGATTAACCTTTTTTAAAATTTTATTCAAAATTAACAGGTTTTTATTTGCCCCCTTATAACGTTCTGAATTTTTTTTATTTTTTTTTTATTTTTTTATTTCCAAATTTTTTATTTTATTATTTTTATTATTATTATTTTTTTATTTTTATTTATTATTTTTTAATCATTATTTTTAACTTTTATTTTTTATTTAAAAATTATTATTATTTATTATTAAAAATTAAATTAAAAATTTTTAAATTTTATTATATTATTACTTATT
>NC_051423.1:19805220-19807720 GCF_015228065.2 Penaeus monodon | reverse complement strand
ACAACAGCAACAAAACAGATTGTAGTGCAATTATTATTTTTTATTTATTCATATTATTTATTTATTTATTTATTATTATTATTTTTTTAGATTCATAATTACTAATGAGTGTATTCTCCGGCTTAACTGTTAAAAATAAAACAACCATGGATTCCAGTACCTCCTTACGTTGCCGATACAGACAAACTAATTTTGATCTGAAATGATAGATAGTCCTAGTAAGGTGTTTGAACAACTACACGTAGATTAATACGAAATGTTCAGGACCGAAAACAGAGACACAGGTGACGGAAATGTGGTCCACACACACACACACACACACACACACACACACACACACACACACACACACACACACACACACACACACAAAACACACACACACACACGCATACACACACGCACACACGTACACACACATGCGTACTCAAAACAAACACACAAGAGCACACACACACACAGATACACACACATGGAAAATCCTCAAAGATATTTGATATTTCGTAAAATCCTCCGCATTCTTTCTGGCCTTTCTGTGTTCTCTCCCCCCCCCCCCCCGCAGGTATATTTTTTTCCTCTCCGCGGTATTTCTTTTCCATTTCCTGTGCACCCTTCTTCGGCTGCTTTTGTTTTTGTTTTGTGCTTTTTTTTTCTTCTCTTATTTTCTCTCTCCTCCTCTTCACATCCTGTACGTATTTTTCCTCTTCTTTCTCCTCTTCCATCTCTTTCTCTCCTCTTCTCTCTTCTACCTTACCTTCTTCCTCTCTCATTCTTCCATTTTCTCCTTTCTTTCGTTCTCTTTGTACGCCTTCCATATTCTTCCTTTCCCCAACCCTTTCCTTTTTTTCTTTCGATTTCTCTCTCTTCCTCTCTTCTCCCTTTTCCCTCTCTCCCTCACCCCTTTTTCCTTCCTCTTCATCTGTCCTGCTCCCAATCTCTCTTTTTCCTTGCATTTACTCTCCTATCTTTTCTTCCCTTTCGCTCTCCCTCTCCTCCCCTTCCTTACTTGTTCTCTCCCTCCACCTCTCTCTCTCTCTTTCTTCTCTCATTTCCTCTCCCTTTCTCCCTTTCCTCCTCTCTCTTCTCCTTCTCTTCTCTTCCTCCCTTTCCTGTTAGTCTCTCCTCTTCTCTCCCTCCCTCATCTCTCTTCTGTCTTTCCCACTGCTTTCTCTCTCCTTCCTTCTCTTCCTCCCTTCTCCACCTTTGCCCCTTTCCCCTTCCTCTCTCTCTCCCTTTTATTTGCTTTCCTCTCTTCTTTCTCTTTTTTCTCCCCACTTTCCCCCCGTTCCTTTACTCTCCTCTCTTCTCTCTCTCCCCTTTTCCTGTTTTTATTTTCCTACTCCGTTTCCCCCTTTTTTTCTCCGTCTCTCCTTCCTTCCCCCTCCCCCCTCCTCCCTCCTTTCTCCTCTCTCTTCTTTTCCTCTCCCCTTTTTCTGTCCCTTTCTCCCCCTTTTCTCTCTCTTCTCCTCCATTCTCTTTCCTTTTCCTCAGCTTTTTCTCCCTTCTCCCTCTTCTCCCCCAATCTCCCCTTTCGTTTTCTCTTCCTTCCCTCTCCCTCCTTCTCCTCCTCCTCCCTTTTCACTCCTCTTCCCCTCTCTCTTTCCAACCCCCTAGTCTCCCCGCCTTTCTCCTTTCCCCTTATTTTCCCCTTCTTTTCTCTTCCATCTTTCCGCTCTCTCTTTTCCTCTCTCCTCTCTTTCCCCTTCTCCCCTCTTCCTCCTCCTCCTTCTCTCTTCTTTTCCCCTCTTTCCCCCTCTCCCCTCTTTCCCTTTCTCCCTCTCTCCCCTTCTCCCCTCCTTCCCCCTCATCTCCCTTCTCTCCCTTCTCTCCCTCTCTCCCTCTCTCCCCACCCCTTCCTTCTCCCTCAGGTGGATTTCGGCTTATCCAGCTCAACCCACATCGACCCGAATTCTGAGTTTCATTTTTTCTCTTGCAATTTTTCTCCCCTATACTCTGGGTTCGTGTGTGTGTGTGTGTGTGTGTGTGTGTGTGTGTGTGTGTGTGTGTGTGTGTGTGTGTATTGTGTGTGTGTTGTGTGTGTGGGGGGTTTGCGCATGTGTATATGTGTTTGTGTGCGTATGTATCTACGTATGTATGTTTCAGTTTCACGTCTATACGTATGTTAAGTGTATAGAAGTGTATTTACCAGCACATCATCTCGTGTATAAACCCCCCCACATCCGACCGATATATATATCATACCCACAACGTAACTGTATCCATGATCCAAACTTACACGCACAGTACCTATCACGTGGCCACACATACTTCCACACTAACACATAACATCCAGCACGTGTCCATACATACTTCCACACTAACACATAACACCCAGCACGTGTCAATACATACTTCCACACTAACACATAATAAACACGTGTCCATACATACTTCCACACTAACACATAATAAACTCGTGTCCACACACACTTCCACACTAACACATGATAAACACGTGTCCAAAAACATACTTCCACCAAAAAAAAAAAATCGGTCCACA
>NC_051423.1:19793878-19803878 GCF_015228065.2 Penaeus monodon | reverse complement strand
GTCACCCATCCCCATCACTTTCACCCTCACCTTCACGCATCACTCTCACCCTCACCCATCACCCTCACCCATCCCCCATCCCCCTCGCCTTCACCCTCACCCATCCCCCATCACCCTCGCCTTCACCCTCCCCCATCCCCCATCCCCCTTGCCTTCACCATCCCCCATCCCCCTCGCCTTCACCCTCCCCCATCCCCCATCCCCCTCGCCTTCACCCTCCCCCATCCCCCATCACCCTCGCCTTCACCCTCACCCATCCCCCATCCCCCTCGCCTTCACCCCCCTCATCCCCCATCACCCTCGCCTTCACCCTCACCCATCCCCCATCCCCCATCACCCCCGCCTTCCACCCTCCCCCATCCCCATCCCCCATCACCCAACACCCAACACCCAAAACCCCCGCCTTCAACCCTCCCCCATCCCCCATCACCCTCGCCTTCACCCTCCCCCATCCCCCATCACCCTCGCCTTCACCCTCACCCATCCCCCATCCCCCTCGCCTTCACCCTCCCCCATCCCCATCACCCATCCCCCATCCCCCATCACCCCCGCCTTCACCCTCCCCCATCCCCCATCCCCCTCGCCTTCACCCTCCCCCATTCCCCCATCCCCTCGCCTTCACCCTCACCCATCCCCCATCCCCCCTCGCCTTCACCTCCCCATCCCCCATCACCCCCGCCTTCACCCTCCCCCATCCCCCATCACCCTCGCCTTCACCATCCCCCATCCCCCTCGCCTTCACCCTCCCCCATCCCCCATCCCCCATCCCCCTCGCCTTCACCCTCCCCCATCCCCCATCACCCTCGCCTTCACCCTCCCCCATCCCCATCCCCCTCGCCTTCACCCAGTACTACGTCACCATCCCCATCCCACCTCGCCTTCACCCTCCCCCATCCCCATCCCCCATCCCCCTCGCCTTCACCCAGTACTACGTCACCATCACCCTCCCCATCCCCCATCCCCCATCCCCCATCCCCCATCCCCCTCCCTTCTCCAGCTGTCCGCCGGCGGCCGAAAGGCGACGTTTTAAACCTTACTTTAAACTTAATATGCTTTAGATTAGAATTACTTTATATTTAATATACTTAAAATTACTTAGAATTACATTTAAACTTAAATACTTAAAACTCTAAGTTCCTCTCAGTTATTTAAAATCCTTAAGAATTACATATATATATTTTTTAAAATCTTGGAATTACTTAGAAAAATTACTTAAAAAAAAACTTGCTTAGATCTTAATTAGGTTCTGATGCTGCAAATGTCGGGGATCCGGTGGGCCTGGATGCCTCATTTCACGGTTGGGGGATAAGAGGGGGGAGAAAGGGGGGTGGGGGAGGGGGGGAGAAAGGGGGGTGGGGGTGTGGGGTTGGGGGTTGAGTGAGGAGGAGGAGTGGGAGGGTGGGTGGGCGGGAGGAGTGGGGGAGGAGGAGTGTGAGGGTGGGGGGGGGGGGGGGGGGGGGGGGGGGGAGGGGGGAGTGGAATGGTGAGGGGAAGAGGAGTGGAGGTGGGGGAGGAGTGGAGGTGGGGAGGAGTGGGAGGGGGGTGGGGGAAAGAGGAGTAGGAGGAGGATGGGGGGAAGAGGAGGAGTAGGGGATGGGGTGAAAAGGAGTGGGAGGGAGGTGGGGGACGAGGAAGAGTGGGGGGTGGTGAAGAGGAGGAGGGGGAGGGGCTGGGGGAGCGGAGGAATGGGAGGGGTAGAAGGGAGGAGGTGAAAAGAAGAGGGAGGTGGGAAGAGGAAGAGGAGGAAGAGGAAGGAGAAAGAAGAAGAGGAAGAGGATGAGAAGAGGAGGAGAAGGAGGTGGGTTAGGGATGATAAAGAGGAGGAAGAGGGTAGGCGGTGAGAAGAAAAGGGAGAAGAAGGAAGAGGAAGAGGAGGAGAGAAATGCGGAGGAATGGCAATGATAATAATACAAATGATGACAGTAATAAAGATAATAAAACTGATAATGATTAAGGAGGAATTATGATAATTCTCAGTGATGAATTTTGATGATAATTCATGATGACAATGATAATCGGTGTAATTATGATAACGATGATAATGATGTCAAAATAATGATGACAGTAATGATGATAATGATCATAACTGTGACAGTCATTATGATAATGATAATCATGAAAGTGATGATAGCCATGATGATAATGATAAAGACAAGCTAATGATGATGATGATAACAACGATACCCTCATTCAAATTCAGATTCAAGCAGGATATATTTTCCAAAGAGTCCAGGCCAACTCGCGCGAGCAAACGAACGAGACAAACGGGAATTTCGGCGTTCCTATTAAGAAAACGAAACACCTGTCGTGTTTTGCCCCATATTTTTTAAAGGGGGGAGGAGGAGGGAGAGGGAGAGAAGGGAAGGGAGGGGAGAGGGAAGGGAAGGGAGGGGAGAGGGAAGGGAAGGGAGGGAGAGGGAGGGAGGGGAGGGGAGGGAAGGGGAGAGGGAGGGAGATGGGGAGAGGGGAGGGAAGGGAGAGGGGAAAGGGGGGAAGTAGGAGGAAAGGGAAGGGGAAGGGAGGGTGAGAGATGGTTTTTGGGGGAAGGGAGACAGGGAGAGGAGGAGGACGTTTTAGGGGGAAGGGAAGATGGAGAAGTGGAGGAAAGAGGAAATTGAAAGGGAGGGAAGGGAGGGAGAGAGGAGAAGGGAGGAGAGAAAAGAAAGGAGTTAGAAGAGGGAGAGAAAAGAAGGGAGAGGGAAGGAAAGAGAGAGTGGGTGGGGGAAGGGAGGAGATGCTAAGGGAGTTGCTCTTTGTCTCCCTTTGGAATGCAAATCGCCCGGAGATTTATTCGCTCCCGACATCCCAAGGGCCAAGGGAGCCAAAGCCGCCAAGTTCGAGTGAGACGAAGACTTGTGTAAAAAATGTTTGGACTTTTTTTTTAAGCTCGTTATCCATTTCGGGAGTTTATTTATTTTTTCTTTCGACTTTTTTTTTCTTTTTGTTCTCTCGTTCTCTCTCTCTCTCTCTCTCTCTCCCTTTTCCTCCTCCCCCTCCCCTTTTCCTCCCACTCTCTCTCTCTCTTTCCCCCCTCCTCTCCCCTCTCTCTCTCTCTCTCTCTTTTTTACTTTTTTTTACCACACAATTTTCTTTGTCTCCTTGAATATATATATATATTAATATTATATATATATATATATATATTATATTATATTATATATATGTTTATTATATACATTACATTATATCAAAACATATATATATTATATATTATATATATATTAAAAAATATATATATATATATATATCTATATCATATATATACATACATCATATATATATTATATATATTATATTATATAATATTTTATATATGTATTTATGTATTTTTAATTTTGTTTGTTATGATGTATATGATGTATATGTTTTGTTTTTTTATTATGTATATTTGTAATTTTGTATATTATTTTTATGTTGTATATGATGTTAGGGGAAAAATGTTGTATTGTATGTATATGTATTTAAATTAGTATTGTATGTATTGTATGTATATGTATGTAATTTTTTTGTTTGTATGTGTATTTATGTTATTAAAGTATTGTATGTTTTTTGTTAGTCGTTTGTATGTATTGTTGTATTGTTTTTTTTTTTATGTTTTTTATGTTTTAATTTTTTGTTATATGTATTATTTTTTTTTAATTGTTTTAATGTTTATTTAATTGTTATTGTAATATGTTATGTTTAGTAATTTATATATTATAATAATTTTATTTTATATTATGTATATTTTATATGTTTTTAATAGTAAAATATTTAAAATATTATTATATTAATTAATTTATATATTTTTGTGTGTGGGTTTTTGTGTGGTGTGGGGGTGTGTGGTGTTTTGGGGTGTGTGGTGTGTGTGTGTTTGGGGATGTATGTATGTATGCACAACACACCACACACAAAAAAATATTTTCTTTTTTTTCTCTCTCTCTCTCTTTTCTCTCTCTCTATTCTCTCTCTCTCTCTCTCTCTCCTCTCTCTCTCTCTCTCTTCCTTCTCTTTCTCTCTCTCCTCTTCTCCCTCTCTCTCTCTCCCCTTTTCACTTTTTTTTCACACCCCCATTTTCTTTGCTCTTGTGATATATATATATATATATATATATATATATATTATATATATATTATATTAAAAAATTTTGGGGTGTGTTTGTGTGTGTGTGTGTGTGTGTGGTGTGTGTGTGTGTGTGGTGTGGTGTGTTGTGGTTTTAATTATATATATATATAATAATATATATATTATATATTAATTTAATTATAAATATGTATATAATACATATATATAATTTACATATATATAAATTATATATATATTATATTATATTTATATAATATATTATTTATTACACCACACACAACACACACACACACCACAACACACACACAACACACACAACACACACCACACACACACACACACACACCCCACCATATATTAATATATTATAATATATATATATTAATATTATATATATATAAATTTTATTTATATATATATATAAAATATATATAATTTTATAATCATATTATATATTATATATTTTTATATACATTTTATTTTATATTTTATATATATATATATATATATATATATATATAATATAATATATAATATATTATTATTAAATACCACACACCCACACCACACACACACATTATATAATATAATATAAATTTTATATTAATTTAATTTATATATTAATATATATATAATATTATAATATATATATATATAAAAATTATTATATATACACACACACACACACACACACACACACCATATATTAATTTGTATTAAAAAATTAATTTATATTTTATATTAATATTATATATATATATATATATATTTATTATTATATTTTATATAATTATTTTGTTTGTGTTGTGTGTGGTGTGTGTGTGTGTGTGTTTGTGTGTGTGTGGGTTTTTTTTTTTTTTTTTAAAAAAAATTTTTTAAATATATATATATTTTATTTTTATAATTTTATAAAAAAAAAAATTTTTTTTTTTTTTTATATTAAAAATATATAAAATTTTATATATATATATAAAAATGTATATATTTTAAAATAATAAAAATTTAATATATGTATTAATGTATTTTATATTTTTAAATATAAAAATTTTTAATATATTTTAAAATAATTATATTTATTGAAATTGTATAAAAATTATTAAATTTAAATTTTTTTTTTTATATTTTGTTTTAATTATGAATTTTATTATTTATATTTATATTATTATTTGTTTTATTCTTTAAATAGATATATATTGTATATTTTTTATATATAATTTTTTTAATATATATACTTGCTAATATTATATATTTTATTTTATATTATATATTTTTATTTTTTAAATTTATTTTTTTTTCTGTTTTAACATTTATTTTTTATTATATTAATATATAATACATGATATCATATAAAATTATATTAATAAATAATAGATTTTATATTTTATTTATAAAATTATTTTATATTTTATTATACTTTTAAAATATATAAAATATATATTATAATATTATTATATATTATTTAATTATATAATATTATATATATATATAATAAAATATATGAGAGAGAGGGAGTGGACGTACAGATACATAACAAATATTATAGCTTGATCGTAGGCACCACACACATCGACACAACACACACCACCACACCACACAAACACACACACAACACACACACCACACCCCACACTTAGTAGAGGTAAAATAGATAGTACACGCACCCTTCTCGCTGTTTTGTTTCATTTGTATCATTATCAGCGCCTTTAAATCGAGCGGCAGAATTTAATCTTCCCGAAGAAAAGAAATTGAAATTTTTTATCGTTGTCATGAAGGGGTTGCACGGGGGGGGAAAAAAAGGGGGGGGGCAAGAGAAAAGGGAAGGAGGGAAAAAGGAAGGGAATAGAAGGGGAGAAAAAGAAAAAAAAAAGGGGGAAAGAAAAGAGGAGGAAGGGGCAAGGAGGAAGAGGAGGGAAGAGAGGGGAGGAAGGGGGAAAGAGGGAAAAAAGAGGAAAAGGAGGAAAAAAGGGGAAGAAGAGGAAGAAGGGGAAGAAGAGGAAAAGGGAAAAGGGGAAGAAAGAAGAAGGGAAAAAAGGGGAAAAAAGAGGAAGAAGGAAGAAGGGAAGAAGGGGAAAGAAAGAAGAAGAGGAGGGGAAAGGAAGAATAAAAAAAAGGGGAGGGGGAGGAGGGGGAGGGGAGGAGGGAGGAGAGGAGGGGGAGGAGGGGAGGAGGAGAGGAGGGGGGAGGGGAAGGGGAGGAGGACGGGGGAGAAAAAGAATAAGAAAACAAGAAGAAAAAGGGGAGGAGGAAGAGGAAAGGAATAAAGAGACTAAAAGGGAAAAAAAGAAAAAGAACAATGGAAAGGCGAAGAAAAAGGAATAAGCAAGACAGGCAAAAAATATAAAATGCGTAAACGTGGGATAGAAACAGGTGTTTGGGCGGCATGCGAAGAGACGGGAAGGGGGGGGGGAAGAACAGGGGAAGGGGGGGAGGGAGGAACAGGGGAAGGGGGGGAGGGACGAACAGGGGAAGGGGGGGGGCCGAATAGGGGAAGAAGGGCAGGAGGAGGAGGGGCTTAGAGGGAGCAAGAGAGGGGAGAGAAGAGGAACGAGAAGGGAAAGGGGCAGAGAGAAGGGAGGGAGGGGAGAGAGAGAGAGGAGAAAGAAGGGCGAAGGGGGAGGTGAACGAACAACAAAAAGAGGGGAGAGGAACAAGCAGAGAAAAGAGGGGGTGAGGGGAAAAGGGCGAGAAGCGAACGAAGGGAGAAGGAAAGTGAACGGTGAAAGAAGGGAGAAGAGAGAGAACTGTAGAGGGAAAAGGGGGACGAGGAGAGGGGGGTGAAGCGAACCGATGCCACAGCTTCCTAATGGCCGCTCTCGCCCCCCCTGTCAGGCTTCATGACGCTTCGTTATGCACTCCCCTCCTTCCCCGAACATCCCAGCCCGTGATAGAACCTGTAGGAGGCGCAGAGGGCGATGTTGTAGAGGACCTGCTGTAGGAGGCGCAGAAGGCGATGTTGTAGAGGACCTGCTGTAGGAGGCGCAGAGGGCGATGTTGTAGAGGACCTGCTGTAGGAGGCGCAGAAGGCGATGTTGTAGAGGACCTGCTGTAGGAGGCGCAGAGGGCGATGTTGTAGAGGACCTGCTGTGGAGGCCAAAGGGGATGTTTAGAGGACCTCGTAGAGGGGCCCGAAGGCGATTTGTAGAGGACCTAGGTTTTGGGCGCAGAAAGGGGAGTTGTAGAGGACCCCGTATGAGGGGGAAGGCTGTTGGAGAGGACCGCTGTAGGGCGCAGAAAGGGGTGTTGTAGAGACCTGCTGTAGGAGGCGCAGAAGGCGATGTTGTAGAGGACCTGCTGTAGGAGGCGCAGAGGGCGATGTTGTAGAGGACCTGCTGTAGGAGGCGCAGAAGGCGATGTTGTAAGACCTGCTGTGGGGCGCAAAGGCGTGTTGGAGGACCTGCTTAGGAGGGGCAGAAAAGGGGATGTTTTTAGGGACCTGCTGTAGGAGCGCAGAAGGCGTGTTGTAGAGGACCTGCTGTAGGAGCCGCAGAGGGCGATGTTGTAGAGGACCTAGCTGTAGGAGGCGCTGACGAGAGTTCTAGAAGCTCTTACGGGATGCTACGCCCGTTGCTGAGGAGGAAAATAGCGTGGTTTATTGAATTAACAAATCTGGCCCAAAAGCTCGGAATGAGAAAACGTAATTAATAAAAGCTGGCGAGAGAAAAAATAAAGTAGGGAAAATTGGCGCCAAACCGTAGTAGGCTAGCGAACGTAATTTTATTTCTTCCTGTATTTAAAATCCTGCATATATTTTACGTTTCTCTTATCTGTATGAAAGAGCGAATGTGTTTATATTTAAAATTTCCTATTTTAAAAGGGGCGAAAAGACAATCAATAAATAAAAATTTTTTTAAAGTCCTTTAAAGCAACACTTGAAGAAATACGAGAGTGAATGAAATGCATAAAATGTCAGGCCAACGTCGCAATTCTACGGAAAAATTTGTCTGCTATCGGAAAAAAAAGACAGCATGATGATTCGGGAAAACTGGGTTTGATTATTATTTTTTTTTATTATTATTTTTTTTTTTTCGTAGACATAAACCTGCGCTTCAAAGTGTTATGCAGAAAAAAAAGAAAAAGAAAAAAGAAAGAAAAAAAAAAAACGAATATCATTATGTGACTTCCCATTTTTCCCTTTACTGACAAATGGAGCAGATAAAGACTACACATCTTTACTATAAACGAAAGTATCATTTTCGTGATTTTAGAATTTGCCCCAAATTTGCCCTCGCATGAAATGCACGAAAATGCGTACAGTTCTTTGGCTTTACTAACGACCCTACTTTACTTACTTACAAGGAAAAATAAGAAAGACAAAGAAAAAACGTCAGAAAGGATAAACAGTCGGTCTTTCCTTCAAAAAAGTCGGTTTCATTCACTCTTCATCTAAAGATCAAGAAGTCGGCAGCCATTTAATCATTAACAAATCGCCAAAAACTGTTAAATCTCAAGGAAAACAATTCTCGCTTTACCTCAAAGAAAATTCGTAATTAGCTAGAGATTTCACCAGCCGGTCATGACTTTCATGAATTCAGCGCAGTGTATAATAACCATAGTAATCCTTCATCATCAGTTAAATGAGTTCGTTAGCGGAAATAATCACGGACATGAATAATAAAAAGGGTTTAATCATTGAAATTTCCCAACACTTGAGCAAGGGAGGTTGGCTGTCACAAACCATGGCAATTCGTGTCAAGTTATTTATCTCATTTACGTGGCAAAACAAAGTACTAAGCTCATACTAAGCTCATACCGTAATAGTATTCCCTGATTACTTTAAGCATTCATAATCGATAAAAAACGTGATGAGATAAAATCAAATGTGTAGTGCGTTAAGATCTTTTATTAAGGCGGTGATTATTAAAACCGACCGTAAAAATTAAGTAAACAAAAAAAACTAGGGTTTATATTTTCATAACCGCACTAACATTGGAAAATCTAAGAACATTTTGATAAAAAAAATATGAAAAAAATACACTGCCCAGGCATATAATAACATCAGAAATGACGAGAATAAACAAAGAAATAAGAAACGCCAAGGAAAAGAAAGAAAGACAAAGAAAAAAACCGTCAGAAAAGAATAAAAAGGGGGCAAGGTGAAGAAATAGGATGAAAAAAAAAAAGTGCTTGGCAACTTAGCTACTATCTTAGCGCATGTAGCTCGTGACGTCACGGCCGATCCCTGTCACTCTTAGAAATGTATTTTTAATGCATTTCTCGATTCTAATCTGATGTGAATTTATACGGAAATACGTGTTTATTAAATGCCATTTCCATAGGCACGTGATATGTTCTACATTATCATATATAAAAAAAACTAGTTACATCCGTGTTCCCTTTCGTGCTGCCATCTGCCGGCCAATTTAGCATTTTTGTCAGTGTTCATTGCTCGTTCCAAAAGTGAGGTTTGTTTACAGTGCTACTTGTGTTTTTTTTTTTTTTTTTTTTTTTTCTCTCAACATTCTGGTGAAAACAATCTCTTAATGGCCTTATTACGATCTCGGAAGAATGACACGAAATTCGGCGAAATGCAGAAATACGCCAGAGGTGCTTCGAAACCCCAGCCACCAACCCCCGCGTCGACCAGAAGGTAAACCCATAAACCCAATTTATATCTTCTAATCAGTTCGGTGGCGATTGGGAGGCGGCTGAGGAAAGGCGGCGATCGTGAGGGGGTTTAGGGAGAGGAGCCATACGGGGTTAGGAAAGCTTTGGGGGGCTTGTGTGGCGAGCTCTGTGGTGGTATTTGTGCGCCTGAGAAAGGTTTGAGAAGAGGTTTCGTTCGCCGTGTCGAGTCTCCCACGGCCGAAGCTTGTCTCATTTATTATTTTCTTTCATTTTTTTTACTTTATTATGTGAAATTGAGAATAATCTATTTTTCAAAATACCTGTTGTGAGCGATATGAGCCCATAACCCCCCCCTCCACACGACCCCCCC
>NC_051423.1:19783878-19786378 GCF_015228065.2 Penaeus monodon | reverse complement strand
GAGTGAGTTGTGAAACATGGCGCCCCGTTCCGTAGACTTCACTGGGTTCCCAATAATTTCCTTGGCATGGTCAGCTGTTGTCATATGACTTCCGTTGCCTCATAAATCACTCCTTGCCGGTTTTCATCATCAAGCTGATTGGAATACAAACACACACATACACACGCACACATTAAATTGATTGTGTGCGTGTGCGTGTGGTGTGTGTGTGTGTGTGTGTGTGTGTGTGTGTGTGTGTGTGTTGTGTGTGTTTGTGTGTGTGTGTTATGTGTGTGTGTGTTTGTGTGTGTGTGTGTGTGTGTGTGTGTGTGTTGTGTGTGTGTGTGTGTGTGTGTGTGTGTGTGTGTGTGTGTGTGCTTGAGTGTGTGAGTGAGTGTGTGTGGTGTGTGTGTGTGGGGGGGGGATCAGTAGGCCTATATTCCTATTGTAGTTCATCAAACGTTACAATTTATCCGTCCTGTCTCATTCGGATGATTCAGTAGTAAAATGCGTTTACACGCAAATAACTTTCTAAACCTATCGGTACGTTACATTTCAAAGCTTAATGCCATAATGCTCTATCTTATTGTTAATGATAATACATAATGATCTGCTTAATGCTCATACCAGTATTAACTAGTGGCCAGGGTCTAATACCATTCATAATGAAAATACTAATCACGCTTAAAACTTCGCTACTGTATATATTTTTTTTACTATATTAATATTTTTAAAAACGAAATAAAGTTTTTACTTGCCTTACCTGTTTTTTCTGCTATTTACCTAACTCTCTATATCTATTCCTATAACTATGCATCTATGTTACTCATCATACGTAGAAAATTCAGCCTACAGTTTTATTCACCATTTTAAGATTTGCCGTTTAGCCGGCCATCAGTAATAAAAACCATGTCAATTTTATTATTGTATTATTCAGTTCCATATACTTGTACAGTATATTCATTTATAGTTGTTTACTTTTTTCCAACAGCTGTACAGACTGAACAGAACGAGAGGGAAGACATACCCCTGGAGTACGCCAGCATTAGAAAAATAACATTAGACTTGTTATTATTATTAGTAGTAGTAATAGTAGTAGTAGTACTAGCATTGATATTATTATTGATATTGCTATTGTAATTATTATTATTTTCCCTATGTATTACTATTATTATTGATGACAATAATAACATTATCATAACATTATTATCGTTATTATAATTTTTACCTTCCTCCTCCTCCTCACCACCACCATCACTACCATCGCCAACAACAACAACAGCAACAACAACAACACCAAGATAACCATACATTGTGGTTTCTACAACACGTAGCTAAAAATTCCTTCCTAGAAACGACACTTACAAACACACTGTCTGAGTTATCTAACCGAGGTCCTTTTTCTGTCTCTCTTTACAGGTACTGTGGTGAAGTTAACTTAGAAGTTATCTTAGAAGTTGTCTCACTCCATATTACTCCGTTTGGATGCCCAAGACGCTGGTCAGGTGACGAAAGGTGACGTAAACAGGCACGGTTGTCTAAAGTGTAATATCTTGGGTCGGTTCCGTTTCATCCAATTTCTGGTTGAGTTTGGTGGATTAGAGAAGGATGGTCGTAAGTTTGGGGGAATTGGGGAAAGTAGAGATTAAAAAGGAAAGAAGGGGAGGCACACACGCACGCACACACACGCACACGCACGCACGCACGTACACGCACACGCACACGCACACGCACACGCACACGCACACGCACACGCACACGCACACGCACACGCACACGCACACACACACACACACACACACACACACACACACACACACACACACACACACACACACACACGAGCACGTTCGTATGTATCTTGCTAGGGCGACCCTTTCAACTAACGCCAACAAATTTTGGTTGTTCAAACTTCTTGATTGGGAAATTAAGAAGAAAACAAAATAAACACAAAGTGAAAATAACAGAAAACTCACAAGACTTTTAAAATGGTGTCTGATTTTCTTCTGCTTTGATTTGTCCGCTCGTGGAGAAAAAAAAGTTACATATTGTTGAAGTCGTTTACAAACTGCTAAGGGGAAGAGAAAACTTAGGCTATGATCTCAGATAAAAAAGAAATGTTGTAACGAAGACGTGTTCAACTTCTCTGGTGAAAATCTGGAGAAAGATGCACTAACTTCAGCCTTGGACCTTGGTTTACGGTTCAAGAAATTGGCTTCGTTGTTGTTCAAGTTCTCTGTGTATTTCAGAAGGAATTGTCGTTTGTGAGAAAGCTGCAGTAGTTCAATAACAGCTAAGTAACCGTTCTGGCTATCAGCATCAATTTCGTGTTCTCCTGGTGTTAATGAACAGCTTACTAGTGTTCATTAAAAAAAATCCTTAACAAGATGAACATATGATGAAAACAAAATCTGGAAAGAGGAGAAACAAACATAACTCGAAAAAAGGTTATATCCTGGACCTCTTTATATGTCATGCGTTGTTTCATGAGAATCCCAACCCCCTAAATGTGAACTTTAAC
>NC_051423.1:19763878-19771378 GCF_015228065.2 Penaeus monodon | reverse complement strand
CAGACACACATACACAGACACAGACAGACAGACAATGTCAAATAAATTAATGAACTGACAGACAAACTGCAGCCATCCTTTGGCTCTAACTGCCACACAGAAGTTATAAACAAGAATAAAACACAACAACAAAAATGAAAACACCGTGTAACAAAGGACTAATAAGGCGAGAGAACACAAACGCTGCTCACACACACGCGCGCGCGCGCACACACACACACACACACACACACACACACACACACACACACACACACACACACACACACACACACACACACACACACACACAACACACAGAAACTCGAAACACCGACACAAACGAACCAGAACAAAAAAACAAACGGGGTGCGAGAACCAACGAAATAAGGAGGAACAGAAGAATAACGATAAAGCGAGGACAAAGCAACGCCGAATGAACTTGTCTCCTCGTATGCAGTGCGTTACGGAAGGCCATTTAAAAAAAAAAAAAAGGCGAATCCCAGAGGAGAGACGTTGGCAACGCTGACACAGGCGTCAAAGAAAACGTAACATCACAGACGTCGGTTTGTGGGCGAATCTCCTCTCTCTGTTTGTTTGTTTGTTTGTTTGTTCGTGGGCGGTCTTTATGTAGGTATATAGGGCTGTCGGTTGGTTTGTTTTTCTCTCTGTCTGTCTGTCTGTCTGTCTGTCTGTCTGTCTGTCTACCTCGTCCTCCATTCTCTTTCCCTCTCCCATCCACCCACTCACCCTCCCTCCCTTCCTTTCCACCCTTCTTCCCCAGTCCCACCTTCCCCTCCTCCCTCCCTAACTCCCTCCCCCTCCTCTATATAACCCACCCACCCTCCCTCCCCCTCCCCTACATAACCCACCTCACACACACCTACACACGCCGAACTCTCTGCATGAGGAGCGTCAGATCTGTCAAAAAAAAAAAAAAAAAAAAAAAAAATCAGCGTTGAATTTCGTTCGCGTTGAAATGAGTCTTCGGATTTTTTTTCGAATATTCTTCCATGCTTTTCCTCTCAAACCCTTTTCTTTCTTTCTTTGCTTTCAATATTTGTTTTATTTTTGCAATTGCAAAGGTAAAAGTGAATTACTTTTTTTTTTTTTTTGGTAAATGTGAAAGTAAAAGGGAATTACTTTTTTTTTTTTTTTTTTTTTTTTTTTTTTTTTTTACATTTTCGACTTTTTTTTTGGTGAGGATATGGTTGCGATGTGAGAAGCGATGGGGCGAAGGGAAGGATGGAGTATATATGTATATATATATGTATATATATATGTATATGTATATGTATATGTTTCTGTATATGTATATGTTTATGTTTCTGTATATGTATATATGTATATATGCATAAATGTCTAAATGCATAAATGTAAATCTATATGTATATATGTGCATGCAAAAGTATGTTTCAGTTGATGCTTATGCTTATCCTGTATATACTTACACTGACAACCACACCAACGTATTTCGAAAAGAACAGAAAAATGCAACGTGACACACCGCACAAAAAAGGACACAGCCAATGATATCTGAGACGAGTGATGGGGGGTGGGGGAGATCGTACAAGGGCTTGATAATTAGAATTAATTGTGGTAGAAGGTGCCATTATGTCTAAGGTCAGAGAGAGTTGCTTTCTGGCCTGATGGAAATGAAGGCTGAAGGAGTGGTGAAGTTAGAGCAAAAGGATGGCTGCAGTTAGTTTGTCATTTCATTAATTTATTTGACATTGTCTGTCTGTCTGTGTCTGTGTCTGTGACTGTGACTGTGTCTGTGACTGTGTCTGTGACTGTGACTGTGACTGTGACTGTCGTGTGTGTGTGTGTGTGTCTGTGACAGTGTCTGTGTCTGTCCTTGCCTGTGACTGTAACTCTGTGTGTGTGTGTGTGTGTTTGTGTGTGTCTGTCTGTCCGTCGAATTTTAAGAATATTTTGGTATACATATACATTATCTATCTTACTTCTCGCCCCTGTCTCTGTATCTTATAAAAAAAAACTCATTTTCTTCACCTATAAAGAACATATATATATATATATATATATATATATATATATATATATATATATATATATATATAAGGTGAGAAAAGGAAGGAGATAAAAATGAAAATAGAGAAGAGAGAGAGAGAGAGAGAGAGAGAGAGAGAGAGAATATTAGCTTGTTTATTTTTATCAAGTATTCTTTAGTGACTGAACATCGTGCTACAATTGGCCCAGTTACTTATTCATAAATCGGTTTCTGCAAATTCATTCATTTGTGCAAATTCGTCGATTCAAGTCTCGAAAACATGCAGGTTTTTACTCCGTCTTATCTCAGGAAAAGACAAACGGGCAACTCACCCCTAACTCTTGAGGATTTCTATTTCGCTCTGTCTCTTTTGGAAAAAATACGATAATAGAGTATTTTAGAGCAATATTTTATACGAATTCAGATAATGCGAAACGCATGTAAACGTAATTATTGTATTAGTTGATTAGAGTGAATGAGAAATTTGGCGATTGAGAGTAACTCGAGGTGCCAGTTTGTCATTTCCTGAAATTGGACGCATCATCGAGTAGTTTTGAACTAAAAATCGGGGAAAAATAGGAAAAAAGTAAAAATTTGGTCGGCAGGTATTGGAAAAACAAAAACAAAAAACTCAGAGAGGAAAGAAATGTTTTTGCGAAATATTACTGGAATTATTGGAAACTTCGGTAGATTTCGTCCGAAATTCTAGTATTGTAATAGACTCTTTATTTATTTATTTATCTATTAAATCTTATTTTGGTAGATTTGTTTAGACGTCTAGAGCCATTTCATATCGATTCGCCTTTTATCAGAAATTGTTCTTGTTTGTATATACTTACTGAAACTTTTTTTCTATTTAAATATGGTGTGTAAGAAGTTGCCAACATTCGCCAACCAATGATTTTCGGCAGTCATTCTCTATCAATGTTGTTTTCTGTTGTAAACATCATTATTTGATTAAAAAAAAAGGAGAATAGGTCGAAGGACGCAATTGTAATCGTGCTTTTGTAATTACCAGTTTCCAGCTACTAATTACCATCCCCCAATGACCTATTGCCAACTATAATTACTCACTACCAGTTCTTAATTACCCATTATCAACTACTACTATTTGCTAATTATCCTGTACTAACTAGCAATCAACCTCTCTACCAGCCACTAGTTACCCTTACTAACTAGCATTTACAATTTATAGTTGTTCATGCATAACACTGGTATAAGTGACGCAATTTCAGGGTGACAGGTGTGGGTGGGTAGGTTGTTTATAACAGGTTTAAGAAGCATGGAAGTGGGGGTGTTCTTTATAGGTGAGGAAAGTGAGTTTTTTTATAAGATACAGAGACAGGGGCGAGAAGTAAGATAGATAATGTATATGTATACCAAAATATTCTTAAAATTCGACGGACACACACACACATACACGCACACGCACATGCACACGCACACGCACACGCACACGCACACACCACACACACACAACATACACACACACACACACACACACACACACACACACACACACACACACACACGACACAGTCACAGTCACAGTCACAGACACACAGACAGTCACAGTCTCAGTTAGTCACAGACACACATACACAGACACAGACAGACAGACAATGTCAAATAAATTAATGAACTGACAAACTAACTGCAGCCATCCTTTGGCTCTAACTGCCACTCCTTCAGCCTTCATTTCCATCAGGGCAGAAAGCAACTCATTGCTCCTCTCTCTCTGACCTTAGACATAATGGCACCTTCTACCACAATTAATTCTAATTATCAAGCCCTTGTACGATCTCCCCCACCCCCCATCACTCGTCTCAGATATCATTGGCTGTGTCCTTTTTTGTGCGGTGTGTCACGTTGCATTTTTCTGTTCTTTTCGAAATACGTTGGTATGGTTGTCAGTGTAAGTATATACAGGATAAGCATAAGCATCAACTTAAACATACTTTTGCATGCACATATATACATATAGATTTACATTTATGCATTTAGACATTTATGCATAAATACATATATACATATACAGAAACATAAACATATACATATACAGAAACATATGCATATACATATACATATACATATACATATACATATATATACATATATACTCCATCCTTCCCTTTCGCCCCATCTCTTCTCACATCTCAACCATATCCTCACCAAAAAAAAGTCGAAAATGTAAAAAAAAAGTAATTCCCTTTTACTTTCAAATTTACCAAAAAAAAAAAAAGGAAAAGAAAAAAGAAAAAAGTAATTCACTTTTACCTTTGCAATTGCAAAAATAAAACAAATATTGAAAGCAAAGAAAGAAAGAAAAGGGTTTGAGAGGAAAAGCATGGAAGAATATTCGAAAAAAAATCCGAAGACTCATTTCAACGCGAACGAAATTCAACGCTGATTTTTTTTTTTTTTTTTTTTTTTTTTTTTTTTTTTTTTTGACAGATCTGACGCTCCTCATGCAGAGAGTTCGGCGTCATCTGCTCGGTGCAAGAGAGAGCTTTGCAACAGCTGTCGAACGTTGCAAGCGCCGTGCTTTCCCTATGCTTGTACTTGCGATGCGCTTATTTGTGTGTATATATATGGGCAGGCAAGAGTGCTTAGATGTTCTTATGTAGGTGTGTGTGAGGTGGCTTATGTAGGGGAGGGGGAGGGAGGGTGGGTGGATTATGTAGGGGAGGGGGAGGGAGGGTGGGTGGGAGGAGGGGAAGGTGGGACTGGGGAAGAAGGGTGGAAAGGAAGGGAGGGAGGGTGAGTGGGTGGGAGAGGGAAAGAGAATAGGGGACGGGGTAGACAGACAGACAGACAGACAGACAGACAGACAGACAGACAGACAGACAGACAGACAGACAGACAGACAGACAGACAGACAGACAGACAGAAAAACAAACCAACCGACAGCCCTATATACCTACATAAAGACCGCCCACGAACAAACAAACAAACAAACAAACAAACAAACAGAGAGAGGAGATTCGCCCACAAACCGACGTCTGTGATGTTACGTTTTCTTTGACGCCTGTGTCAGCGTTGCCTAACGTTTCTCTCTGGAGTCGCCCTTTGTTTTTTATTATTTAAATGGCGCTTTCTCGTACGCACATGCATACCCGGAGACAAGTTCATTCGGCGTTGCTTTGTCCTCTGCTTTATCGTGATTCTTCTGTTCCTCCTTATTTCATTGGTTCATCGCACCCCGTTTGGCTTTTTTGTTCTGGTTCGTTTGTGTCGGTGTTTCGAGTTTGTGTGTGTGTGTGTGTGTGTGTGTGGGTTGTTTGTGTGTGTGTGTGTGTGTGTGTGTGTTGTGTGTGTGTGTGTGTGTGTGTGTGTGTGTGTGTATGCGTGTTTTTTTTTTTTTGTGTGTGTGTGTGTGTGTGTGTGTGTGTGAGTGTGTTGGTTGGTGTGTGTGGTGTGTGTGTGTGTGTGTGTTGTTGCGTTGTGCGTGTGTGCGGGTGTGGTGTGAGGCAGCGTGTGTGTTCTCTCGCCTTAATTAGTCCTTTGTTACACGGCATTTTTGTTGTTGTGTTTTATTCTTGTTTATAACTTCTGTGTTGTTGATTTTCCTTTGTGTGTTTTCTTCGCTCTGTTCTTCTCTTTTCGGCCGACTTCCTTCTCCGCTTTGTTTGTTGTTTCTTGTTTGTTGTTTCTTGTTTGTTGTTTCTTGTTTGCTCTCTGGTGTCTTGTTTACGTAAGCTTTTCGTTAACATTTCTATCCTCTTTTTATTTCTTTCTTTAGCGTTTCCTTTTTCCTCCTTCTTTAATTGAACAAATTTTCTTTATCCCAAGTTATTTTAGAATGAATCTAATAATTTTCTTTTTCTTCTTTTTTATTTCATTCCTTCTAATTTCTTCTTTTCCATCGATTTTCTCATTCTTTCTTCTCACTCTTTTTCGCCCTCTCTTCTGGCCCCCACTTTTCCTCTCTCTATTCCCCTCTTTCGCTGCCTCTCTCCGTCTCCCCCTGTTATTAGCCATCTCATTTTCATCTCTTCCTCTCCCTCTCTGTCTTTATTTCCTTCTTTCTTCTCTCCTCTCCTCCTCTCTCTTTCCTCTCCTCCGTCTCCTATCTCCTTTTTTGAGGTTGGATTCCTCTCGTCTCTCTTCTTCATCTCCTCATCCCCCCATTCTCCATATTCGTCTCTCTCTCTCTCTCGTTCGGTCAATCTCTCTATCTCTCTCTCTCTCGTCCTCTCGCTCCGTCTCTCTCTCTCTCCTTCTCTCCCTCACCTCCCTCCCTCCTTCCCTCCCTCCCTCCCCTCACCTCTCTCCCGCCGCTCCCTTCTCCCTCCCTCTTCCTCCCTCCTTCCTCCCCTCCCCTCTCCCTCCTCCCCTCCCTCCCTCCTCCTCCCTCTCTCACCTTTTTTCCTCCTCCCTTCCTCCCTCCTCCCTTTCCCTACCCTTTTATCTGACTTCTTCTTGTCCCCTTATCAACCCTCTTTTTTCTTCTCTTCTCTTCCATCTTATTAACCTCCCTCCCCTCTCTCCCTCTTTCTCCCCTCTATCTCCTTCCTCCCCCCTCTCTCCTTTTTCCCCTCTATCCCTCCTTCTCCTCCCTGAGTGTGAGTGTGAGTGTGGGAGTGAGAGTTAATGTGGGTGTGAGTGTGAGAGCGAGTGTGAGGGTGAGAGTGAGAGTGAAAGTGAGAGTGAAAGTGAGAGTGAGTGAAAATGAGAGTGAGAGTGAATGTGAGTGTGAGTGTGAGCGTGAAAGAGAGGGAGAGAGAGAAGGAGAGAGAGAAGGAGAGAGAGAAGGGAGAGTAGAGGTAGTAGAAGAGAGAGAGAGAGAGAAAAAGGAGGTAGAGAAGAGAGAGGTAGAGGAGAGAGAGAAAGGGAGTAAGGAGAGAGAGAGAAGGGGCATAAGGAGATGAAGAAGAAGAGAGCTATGAGAGAGGACTACTAGAGGCGAGAGAAGAAGAAGGAGAGAGAGAGCAGGAATGCAAGTGAGAGAGAGAGACGACGCGATAGTAGAGAGTAAGAAGAAGAGATGCGAGTAGAACAGGTCGGATAGAGAGAGAGAGAAAGGTATGTAGAGAGAGCAAGAAGAAGGGAGAGAGAGAGAGAATGGCGAGAGAGAGAGTAGAGCTACGAGGAGAGAGAGAGAGGAAGTAGATAGAGAGAGAGGAAGAAGTTAGAGTAGATGAGATAGGGAGAGAGAGCGATCAGAATGGGGGAGAGCTGAGAGAGACAGGAGAGAGAATAGAGAAGGTGAGCTGAAGAAATGACGAAGGAGAGAGAGAGGAGGACGCAGCGAGAGAAGAGAGAGAGAAGAGAGAGTTTAGAGAGAGAGAAGGAGTAGTAGTAGATGAGAGAGCAGGTTAGAAGAGGAAAGAGGAGAGAGGGAGTAGAGAGAGAGAGAAGGAGAGAGAGTTAGAGAGTAGGAGAGAGGGAGTAGAGGGAATGAGAGAGAGAGAAGGAAGAGAGAGAGAAGGAGAGAGAGAGAGGAGACGAGATAGAGAGAGAGAGAGAGAGAGAGAGAGAGAAGAGAGAGAGAGAGAGAGAGAGAGAGA
>NC_051423.1:19731378-19746378 GCF_015228065.2 Penaeus monodon | reverse complement strand
GCTGGTGGGCGGGGTGGTCGGGTGGGGGGGTGGGGGGGTGGGGGGGTGGGCGTGCGAGCGAGACCTTCCCCACAAATAAGGGAAAACTGTTATTTTTTATCAGCAGCGGGGGGGGGGGGGTTTTAAAGGGGTAATTGTTAAAAGTTGTTTTTGTTGCCCGTTTTCTATTACAATGTTGCTAATAGCGCCGTTTGCAGTATGTGCCGGGGGTTGCGCAATGCATAAGTAAATGCTTTCCCTTTGGTTTTTTATCTTGAGGAAAAACTTTGTTTTTTTGTGAATAGGGAAGGGGGGAAAGGGGAAAATTCTGTGTGTGAAAGTTATTTGGTTGATTAAAGTAAAGGGTCTTGAAATGGCCCGGGGAAAAAGGGGGGAAATGGGACAGTTTTTTACGAATTTTTTCCCAAATTTTGAAGGTGTTGCTGTAAAAAATTAATCTATTTTAAACTTTCTGGCCCATGTTCGTTTGGGGAAATTTGAATATGATGTAAATACATGCAAAGCACACACACACAGCACACGCACCACGCCACCACACGCACACGCACCCACACCACACACAAAACACCCCAAAAAAAACACACACCCCACGCACACGCCCCACGCCCACGCACCACACACAAAACCACACGCACACGCACACGCCACTCACATGCCACCATAATTTACAATACATATCCCTATATACATACCCTCATCCCTAAACCCTAATCATAATATAATCATAAAACAAATCATAAACCCTAAAACCTCATTCCAAACATCATCATCATCATCATCATCATCATCACACATCATCATCATATCATCATCACATCATCCCTCACACCCTCATCATCATCAAAACCACCATCACTACCACCCCCAACAAACCCCAACACTTTTTAAACCCCCACCATCACCTTCAACCCCCATCACCACCCCCACCCCCATCACCACCACCACCATCATCACCCCCACCCCATTTACCCCCACCCCCACCCCTTTACCACCACCATCAAAACCCCCCACCCCCCCTCACCAACCCCCACCACCTCACACCCCCACCATCAAACCCCACCCCCATCCCACCACCACCACCACCATCTCCGTCACCACCATTACCACCATCGTCACCACCACCATTACCACCACCGTCACCACCACCACCAAGCTAGCAACAACAACAACTACAACAAATCGGCAGCAGATAATGCCAAACCATCGCGAGCATTAAGGCTGGCAATCGCAGGAAATCCGATAGCGAGACTGAGCCTTCGTGAATTTGACAGGGATTGCAAGGTCCTTCGGGGCGGGAGCGAAGATGCTTCGATTTCCCAAGACGCTAGTTGGTTCTTCGCCTCCTTCCTGATTTTCTCTTTTTTTAACGTTAACAATATTAATAAAGATAATGAGAATGAGAATAGTTATTATTATTATCATAATTGGTGTTGTTATTATCATTATCATCATCCTCTCCTTTGCCCTAAACAGCTTCATCAAATACAGACATGACCCCACCACCATGATAACCTCATCACCCTCATTTATGCATCACTCCCAAACAAACGTTTTCCCCTTTTCTTCACCCCTTATCATCATCGTCACACTAATACCATCTTTATCATCATCATCATCATCATCATAAACAAACATCATCATCATCATCATCATCATCATCATCATCATGACCATCACACATCACACGTCACCATCATCACCACCATCAACACCATTTATGTTGAATATTCCTAAGAACGACCCATAACATACGGGACCGTCCAGTTGCAAAGACATGTTGCAGAAATGTTGCAAACTGAGAGCCTTTGCAACGGCCGAGCTGGCTTAGGGTAAAGTAACCAGGGTCAACCTGTGGGGATATAAGGGAAGCTCATAAAAAAAACACCCCTGAAAAATGAGAGAAAAAAAAAGAAAAAAAAATGTTCTCAATGTCTATACCAAAAAAAAAAAAAAAAAAGTGAAAGAAAAAGAAAAATATATTTTCTCCCACAATCCATACCAGACTTCCCCCCCCTCTCCCCCATCCCCTTCTCCATCTCCCTCCACCTCTTCCCTCTTCCCCCTTCATCTCCCTCCACCTCTCCCCACCTCCACCCCCCTCTCCCTCTCTCCCCACCTCTTCCCCATCTCCCCCTATCTCTCCCCTCCCCCCTTCCCCCAAAAAACCTCGCCCAGATCACCCCACCTCTCCCCCCCTTCCCCCACCTCTCCCTTACCTCTCCCCTCCCCCTCTCCCCACCTCCCTCCACCTCTTCCTCCCTTCCCCTCCCCCCAAACCTCACCCAGATCACCTCCACCTCTCCCCCACTCCCTTCCCCCACCTCTCCCTTCCCCCCCCCCCCCCAACCTCGCCCAGCTCACCCGGTTAGCACATAGACTGGCAGTTCAGTTGACGTTGGGTATTTACTCTCTTCGGTTAACACACCTGCTTCCTGTGGGGGATACGTGTGTACATTTCATTAGCCTCGCGTCGTGTCCAGAGCGAGTGCGCTGGGGCGAGACTCGCGCGCGTGTGTGTGTGTGTGTGTGTGTGTGTGTGTGTGTGTGTGTGTGTGTGTGTGTGTGTGTGTGCGGGGGTTGAGGGGGTAGGTGTGTGTGCGGGTATGTGGGGGAGGGGGAGGTGTGTGTGCGGGTGTGTGTGTGTAGGGGGAGGGAGGGTATGGGGGGGGGAGGTGTGTGTTTGGGTGTTGGTGTGTTTGGGTGTGGGGGGGAGGGGAGGTGTGTGTTTTGGTGTGGGTGTTTGTTTGGGTGTGTGGAGGGTGGGGGGTAGGTGTGTGTGGGTTTGTTTGTGTGTTTTTTGTTTGTTTGTTTATGTGTGTGTGTGTGTGGGGGGGGGGGGTTGCGCACCTGGGTTTATCAGTAGTGTTTTTGGGTTTTACGTTTTTTTTTATCTTTTTATTTTGCTAGCTTTTTATTCGATGATTTTTGTTATATATATATATATATATATACATACATATATATATAATATATATATATATAATATATATTTTTTTTTTTTTTTTTTTTTTTTTTTTTTTTTGAGGGGGGGGTTGTACTTATTTGCTTTCATTTTTTGTGTGCGGGTATGTGGGGGAGGGGGAGGTGTGTGTGCGGGTGTGTGTGTGTGGGGAGGATGTGTGTGTGTTTGGGTGTATGTGGGTGAGCGTGTGTGGTTGGGGGTGGGTGGGTTTGGCTGTGTGGGTGTTTGGGTGTGGGGGGGGGGAGGTGTGTGTTTTGGTGTGGGTGTTTGGGTGTGTGGGTGTGTTTGGGTGTGGGGGGGAGGGGAGGTGGGTGTTTGGGTGTGTGGGTGTGTTTGGGTGGGGGGGGAGGGGAGGTGGGTGTTTGGGTGTGTGGAGGGTGGGGGGTAGGTGTGTGTGGGTTTGTTTTTTTGTTGTTTGTTTGGTTGTGTGTGTTGGGGGGGGGGGGGTTGCGCACCTGGGTTTATCAGTAGTGTTTTTGGGTTTTACTTTTTTTTATTACCTTTTTATTTTGCTAGCTTTTTTATTCGGTGATTTTTGTTATATATATATATATATATATATATATATATATATATATATATATATATATATTTTTTTTTTTTTTTTTTTTTTTTTTTTTTTTTTTTTTTTTTTTTTTCCTTCTTTTTTTTGGGGGGGTGTACTTATTTGCTTTTATTTTTGTCTCTTTTTATTATTATTTTTTCTTGTCTCTTGGTTCTCTTCGTTGTTTTTCCTCATCTGGTATTTATATGTTCATCTATTTTTGTCAATTCTCTTCTCCTCCACTTTTCGTTTGAACTTTCACGTCCTCCTCCAAATTCCACCTCAGTCCTCCATCCTCCACCCTCCACCTTCCACCCTCCTCCACCATTCCCCTTCCTCCTTCCTCCACCCTCCACCTTCCTCCACCCTCAACCTTCCTCCTTCCTCCACCCTCCACCTTCCTCCACCCTCAACCTTCCTTCACCTTCCTCCACCCTCCACCTTCCTCCACCCTCCACCTCCTCTCCAGCATCCACTCTGCCTGGCTACTTCTCTTCTTCTCTTCCACTCAAAACATACGAGTCTCACCAGTGCTTTGGGTTCACCTGAGGAACATTTTTTTTTTCTTTTGTTTCAAACTCTGCTCCTGAAGACGTTGGTAAAGGTGTACGGATTAGTACAAGTAATGAAGAGAAAATGAAGACTGATTCATTAAAAATGATTAATACAAGTAATGAAGAGAAAATGAAGACTGATTCATTAAAAATGATTAATACAAGTAATGAAAGAAAATGAGACTGATTTAATTAAAAATGATTAATACAGTCATGAAGAGAAAATGAAGACTGATTCATTAAAATGATTAATACAACGTAATGCAGAGAAATGAAGACTGATTATTAAAAATGATTAGTACAAGTAATGAAGAGAAAATGAAGACTGATTCATTAAAAATGATTAATACAAGTAATGAAGAGAAAATGAAGACTGATTAATTAAAAATGATTAATACAAGTAATGAAGAGAGGGAAAATTGTTATGGATCATTGTTAGGATTATAGTTGTTGTGATTATGTTTGATATGGTGGTTATTTTTGTTGTTGTTGTTGTTGTTGCTATTGTTATTGTTATTGTTATTGTTATTATTATTATTATTATTATTATTGTTGTTGTTGTTGTTGTTGTTGTTGTTGTTGTCGTTGTCGTTGTCGTTGTCGTTATCGTTATTATTATTATTATTATTAATTTAATGATAGTCATATTAATGTTAATATCATTATTAATATTGATACTAATACAAATGCTAATACTGGCACTAATATCAATATTAATATCACATTAACATTGATATTAATGTTAATATTATTTTTTACTGTTATTTTTATTATTATTATTATTATTATTATTATTATTATTATTATTATTATTATTATCATTATTATTTTTGTTATTATTATTATCAATGTCATTATTATAATTATTGTTACTATAACTGTAATGATAATAATAATAGTAGTCATAACAATAATAATTAATAATAGTAACAATGACAAATATAATAATGATGATAATATTAACAGTGATGGTAATAGTAACAATAATAGTAAAAGTGATTATGAAAGTAATAGTAATATTAAAAGTAATAGTAGTAATAATAATAATGATAATAATAATAATAATAATAATGAAATAATAATAATAATAATAATAATAATGATAATAATAATGATAATAATAATAATAATAGAATGATGATAATAAAATGAGATGATGATGATGATGATGAAGATGATGATGATAAGAATAATAAGAATAATAAGACTGGTACCACAACAACAACAACAACAACAACAACAACAACAACAACACTTCCCTCCCCTGTCTCCCGTTTCCCAGACATACAAGAGATCTTACGAAGGCCTTGTACTGTCAAAATCAGCTGGACTTTACGTAATTCGAGAAGAAAGTTCCTTTTCTGATTCCGAAAGCCAGGATTCTAGTGTTTTAACATGAAAGGGCTTTTGTTTTTTATATGATTCGAAATTTGAACAGCGAATCTGGATATATTTGATGAGTATGATGTGAATAAAAAAAAGAAAAGAATAAAGAAAAAAAGAAAGAAAAGAAAGAAGGAAAAAAAAGAAAGAAAAAAAAGAAGGAAAGAAAAAAAGAAAGAAAGAAAGAACGGAAAAATATATATATATATTTGGCAGATTCGTAAATTCACAAAGATATGACATATTTTTTTAACCAATACAGAACTATTTGGACATCAGCTCATGCTAGAAAATACCATAATACGCTTATGTATTCAGAGACAGTTAATTGTTTCATAAAAAAGACTTAATTCAAATACTACTTAGAACGCAAAATGCCAAAACACAATTTTACGAACGTTAATAGCAAGGGAAAATAATCCAGCATAATTTAGCATTTGTTCAGTCGTTCAAGTAAAAGCGTATTAGAACAGACAAAATTGTGTTTATTTATTCGACTTGTCACGTGTAGGGTTGTATACGCACGCACGCAAACGCACGCACGCATACACACGCAGGCACGCACGCACGCAGGCACGCATACGCACGCAGGCACGCATACGCACGCAGGCACGCATACGCACGCAGGCACGCATACGCACGCACGCACGCACGCACGCACGCACGCACGCACGCAAACACACACACACACACACACACACACACACACACACACACACACACACACACACACACACACACACCACACACACATATATATTTCTATTTCTTTCGTTTTCTTATTTTTTTCCTTTTTTTCTCTTCTCTTCTCTGTATATCTGGCGAAGATATATTCGAAACCGAAATTATTCGAATTTCGAAATTCGAAATGATGATAATAATGATAATAGCAATGATAATGAAAATAATAATAATGATGATAATAATACGTCCATAGGGAGCCCCCCTTCCCTCTTCCCACCTCCTCCCCCTCCCCTTCATCCCCCTCTTCTCTGTTTCCATCTCCCTCTCTCTCTCCACTCCCCCTCCCCATCTTCCCTCCTCACATTTCTCTCCCTTCCTCTCCCTTTCCCCCTTCCTCCTCCCTTTCCCTCTCTTTCCTCCTTCTCCTCCCTTCCCCTCCCTTCCCTCCTCCCCCTTCCCCACCCTTCCTCCCTCTCTGTTCCCCTCCCCTCCCCTCCCCTCCCCTCCCCTCTCTCATCCCCCTTCCTCTCCCTTCCCTCCTCTCCCCTCCCCTCCCCTCCCCTCCCTCTCTCTTTCACCCCAGTCAGGCCCGAGTCTATTTACCATTAAGAGGAAAGACCGGAGTAACACGTGTTCGGGATGCTCTCCGGTGCTCACATCTTCACACTTTTTTTTTTTTTTGCTTTTCTTCTTTAAAAAAAGGGGAAATTTTGAAAAAAAGGGGGGGGGAGGAATAAGAGGAGGAGGAGGAAGAGGAGGAGGAGGAAGAGGAGGAGGAGGAAGAGGAGGAGGAGGAAGAGGAGGAGGAGGAAGAGGAGGAGGAGGAGGAGAAGTCCTTATCCACCACGTAAAAAATAGAGCCCTATTTTCAGACGTAGTTCAGGTTCTGAAAAAAAAACTGGGATTTTTTTTTTCTCTCTCTCTCTCCCCTCTTTTCTCTTTCTCTTTCTCTTTCTCTTTCTCTCTCTTCCCCCCCTCCCTCCCTCCCCCCCTCCCTCCCTCACTCCCTCTCTCTCTCTCTCTCTCTCTCTCTCTCTCTCTCTCTCTCTCTCTCTCTCTCTCTCTTCTATATTCTTCTCCTCCCTTTTACCGCCGCGAGGAAAATAGACGGCGGAATCCAAACAAGGCTGCGGCATTACGCTCGCTCTCTGCTTGTAAACAACTCCGGTTTTCGTGGGACGTCGCTTGCGGTGAAACGTGTTCTCGTGTTTTTTTATGTATTTTATTTTGTTTATGTAGTTAGTTATTTTTGTTGCGCGCGTGTTTTTTTTTTTGGGGGGTGTGTGGGGTATGTGGGGGTGGGGGGGGTTGTGTGTGTGTGTGTGTGATTGTGTGATTGTGTGTGTGTGTGTGATTGTGATATTGTGTGTGTGTGTGTGTGTGTGTGTGTGTGTGTGTGATTGTGTGTGTGTGTGATTGTGTGATTGTGTGATTGCGTTTGTGTTTGTGTTTAGGGGGATTGTGTGTTCTGAAAAAAACAAAAAAACAACAGCAATAAAAAACCAAACAACCAAACAACCAAACAACCAAACAGCCCAAAACAACGAGCACCGCCCCCCCCCCCCAGCAGGTCACCCCAGCCGCCTTCCGCCGCGGTCCGGGGTCGCTTGTTAACGCTGCCTGATGGGCGTGCGAAGGGGGGGGGGGCGGTAAGGGGGTGTAGACGGGTATTCGTTTGTTTGTTTGTGAGTTGGTTCGGTGGTTTTGTTCGCTTGTTTTGTTTTGATTGGTTGGTTTATCTGTTTCTGTCTATTTCTGTTTATCCTTTATTTTTTTGTCAATTATTTTACTGTTTATTTGTTTATTTATCTGTTTATTATTTTTTATTGATCATTTGTTTATTCATTTATTAGTTTATTCGTTTCTAGGAGTAGGGGACGGGATGGTAGGAATACAAAGGATGAAGAAGAAAGAAGAGGAGGAGGAGGATGAGAAGAAGAAGAAGAGGAAGAGGAAGAGAGGAGGAAGAGAAGAGGAGAAGGATGAGGATAAGGAGGAGGAGGAAGAGAGGAAGAAGAGAGGAGGGAGAGAGGAGAAGGAGAAGGAGGAGGAGGAAGAGAGGAGGAAGAGCAGGAGGAAGAGAGGAGGAAGAGGAGGGGAGGAGGAAGAGAAGGGGAAGGAGAAGAACCACGGCATACATTTCAGCAATAGAAATCCATTGGGTTATAATGGTGGTAACAATATAAATAATGATATTGATAAATAATTATAATAATGTGTGTGTGTGTGTGTGTATACGCACGTGTATACATATACGTGTACATAAATATAGATAGGCACGCAGATAGACAAACATACTCACAGATAGATAGCCACACACACACACACACACACACACACACACACACACACACACACACACACACACACACACACACACACACACACACACACACACACACACACACCACACACACACACACACCCACAACAACGACACACACAACACACACACACCCACACACACACACACACAACACACACACACACACACACGCACGCGCGCGCAAGTACAGGCAGGACACAGCTTAAGCATCTGCAGTTTAAGCTGAGTCAGCTGATATGAATGTGACCCTGTGACCTCGCCAAGAAAAGTTCGTATCCATAACAGCTGATATGAGGCATAAGCTGATTTTATGTTACGTTATAGTATATTATAGTATATTCGTGTATAATTTCGTTATCGTAACAGTTTGATGATAGTGAATTGCGAAGGTTTAATGAATGATTTCTTGGGCGAAAATACCGCTGCAATATTTCTGTTCTTATTATAACGATTTGAAGATGAGTTACAAAGGTATGACAGTTTCTTGATAAATATACCGCAGCAATATTTTCATTTTTATTACCCACCGTCTTGTTTTAACAACTGGACAATGCAAGTACGACCGTAACATTGTCATCTTAGTGCCTCGCGTTTGTCATCAGGGGCATGCCAGCTTCAAAAATGACATCGCCCTATGACAATGACAATGCAAGTACGACCGTAACATTGTCATCTTAGTGCCTCGCGTTTGTCACCAGGGGCATGCCAGCTTCAAAAATGACATCGCCCTCGCATATTTTCCCCGGAGTGAATTGGACATTGAGGAGTCCAACTGTCATTTGATCGGCTTGGCAGGAGTGACTGTCAGGCCGGCCCAGGAGGAGGGACGTGACGGCATGACGCCCAGAATAATACAGTGATGACTGATGCTGAGTTTCGATGGGATGCGGGTCATGGAGGTGGCGGTGGTAGAGGTGGTTGTGTGTGTGTGTGCGTGTATTTGCTTGCTTCTCTCTCTCTCTCTCTCTCTCTCTCTCTCTCCTTCGTCTCTCTTTCCTTCGTCTCTCTTCTTCTCTTTCTTTCCCTTTTCCTTCTCCTCTTTTCTCTCTCTCTCTCTCACTCTCTCCCTCTTCTCTCTCATCCTTCTTCTCTTCTCCCCTCTCCCCCTCCTCCTCCCCTCTCTCTCTCTCTTCTCTCTCCTCTCCTCCTCCTCTCCTCTCTCTCCTCTCCTCCTCTCTCCTCTCCCCTCTCTCCCCCTCTCTCTCTCTCTCTGTGTTTGCGTGCTTCTGTGTGTGTGTATTTGCTTGTATGTGTGTCTGCTTGTGTGGGGTATTTGCTTATGTGTTTGCTTTTTTTACGTGTGTGCTTTGCTTTGTGTGTGTTTGTGTATTGTGTAGCATTCATGCCCTCTGCATGTTGTGTTCGTTATCTATGCTGTGTCATTGCGTGTATGTTTGCGTTCACACCTGTGTGCATATCCGCGTGTGTATATCTCTCTCTACGTGTTTTGTTTGTGTGTTTCAGCAATAAGGGCTATTTTCCATGACCTTAGCATAGCACGAAATGTCATCATTATAAATTTATTTACCCACGACCAGCGTATAGGTCGATCGTTGCCAGATCCCACTTTTTCGTCAACGGAATTGTTGTTATTGTTATATTTTACGGTGTTTTGAGTCTTTTTTTTTATATTGTTTTAACGGTATATGGTGTTTTCGAGTGGTTTTCCGTTTTCTGTGTTTTTGTTGTGGTATGTCGTATGTTTGAATAGTTTCTATTTTCTATGGTGTTTTAGCGGCATGTGGTATTTTCGATTGGTTTCTGTTTTCTGTGGCGGTGTTGTGGTATGTGGTATTTTTTGGTGGTTTCTGTGATCTGTGTTGTAGCGGGGGTGTGGTGTTTTCGAATGGTTTCCGTTTTCTTTGTTGCTGTAGCGGTAAGTTGATCGTTTCTGTCTAGTATGTTGTAACACTGGTATGTGGTATATTCGATTTTTTTTTTTTTTTTTTTTTTTAGGTGGTTTCAGTGGGTTTCTGTTTCAAAGTGTTTCTATGTTGTAGCCTTATGTGGTATTTTCGAGTGGTTTCTGATTAGTAAGGTGTGGCGGTATGTGGTATTCCGCAATGTTTTAAGTGGCATGTGATGCTTTCTGGTGGCTGTTTTTTTTTTTCATTTATTTATATACCTCTTAATGTTGAAGTGACTGATTTTTTTTTTTTTTTTTTCATATTCTAGTGGCTGATTTTCTCTCTTTTTTGTTACTTTTATTTCATTTATTTATTTTTTGTTTACTTTTCATTGTTCGTCATATTCCATTGCCTGATTTTCTTAATCGCTTTCGGTAATAGTGGTATCCCTGGTTTGCACGAGGGAAACAAATGCAATTAATGGAGAGATAATTGATAATCAGGAGGTAAATGGTAGTGATTAAACTCATCCTGAACAATATATGTAGTTACATATTATGTTGTGTGTAGGTGTGGTTTTATATATATATGTACATATATATATATATATATATATATATATATATATAATAAAATAATAACACCCCACACACACCACACACACACACCACAACACACCCCACACAACACAACCCCCACACAACACACACACACCCACACACACACACACACACACACATATATATATGTATTTTTTTTCTAACAGCCATTCATTCCACTGCAGGACATAGGCCTCTCTCAATTCATTACTGAAAGTTATATGCAGTGCCACACTTGCCAGATTGGATGCTTTCCTAACAACCGCGGTTTGTGCCAAGGCGGTGACTTCCCCTAACGAACACTGCGTTTACTTCAAGGCGATATGTCGTTTTTTTTCCCCGCCTCGAGCCAGCAGTCACAGCCCCAGGTATTTTTAACGCCCTGCCCCGCGGCCGAAAATTGAAACCCTTTTCGGGAACACCACGAGGGTCGGAATAGAAGCCTAACACTGACATCCGCAGCACAAACAACTATATAATATATATATCTATACATAACTATATATATTATTTTTTTAAAATTATTATAATGATAGTCCTCTCTCAATTCTTCTAAGTTTCATGGCAGTGCCTCCTCTCTGCCAGATTGTCGCTTTCCTAATCACTCCGTTTGCTGCCCGGCGGTCGATCTCTCTCCTCACGACACCTGCTTTACTTTCCAGCTGATATTCGTTTTCTCTTTCTGTCCTCTACCACATCAATCGTCAGTATTTTTTACGACTGCCGCGCGCAACTACTCCTCTTCGGTCTGATCCCACTCTACTCTCTCTGCCTCTTCGCTTTTTTATATTCTTCATATACTATATCATATCTGTCTCATAACATCATATACCTGCCTTTTTCTGTAATATATGTATCAATCTGTATATTTCTCTCTCTCTCCTCTCTTCTCCCTCCTCTCTCCCTCTTCTTTCTCTGTCTCCTCCTTCTCTTCTCTCTCCTCATCTCCTCTCTCTCTCTCTCTCTTCCTCTCTCTCCCCTCATCCTTCTCTTCTCTGTCCCTCCTTTTCTCTCTCCCTCTCTCTCTTTTCTCCCTTCTCTCGTCTCGTCTCTCTCCCTCTCTCCTCTCTCTCTCTCTCTCTCGCGGTCTGTGAAGAGATTTTTTTTTTTTTTTCTTCTTTTTTTTCAATTTCTCTCCCTCCCTTCTTTTTTTTTTCTTTTTTCTTTTTTTAATCTTGTATCTGACGTGAGATGAAGATGTACCTGTCAGAGATACAGCATGGCCTGTGATGGAGGAAACGGCAGGACGCTCGCGCTTGTGTGTGTTTGTTCTTTGTTCTGTTTGTTACTTATTTTGCGTGTTGTTGTTGTTGTTGTGTTTTGTTGTTTTTGTTGTGTTTTGTTTTGTTGTTTTTTGTGTGTGTGTGTGTGTGTGTGTGTGTGTGTGTGTGTGTGTGTGTATAAACGTTGGGTGTGTTTGTTTTTGTTGCACGTTGACTTCCCTTTGTTTATCTTAGTTTATAAGATTCTCTCTCTCTCTCTCTCTCTCTCTCTCTCTCTCTCTCTCTCTCTCTCTCTCTCTCTTCTCTCTCTCTCTCTCTCTCTCTCTCTCTCTCTCTCTCTCTTCTTTTAAAATTAAACACACACGCGTACCCACACCTACTCACATACACTTACAGTCACACACACATACACTTACACATAAATAAACAGTCTTGCAAGAAATACTGGCATTCGACCAAAAATGCGACAGACAGAAGTAGCTCGTCCGGCATTCAGTGTCAAGAATCATCCTCCGTTTTCTATATCGAGGACGAAAATGCACTTAAAATGATAAAAATTTTTTCTGAAAAAAAAAAACCTTTTAATTTTTTGTTGAATTGTTTATAATGAAAATTTATAAGTTATAAGAATGATGATAAGAATAATGATAATTTATAATTTATGATAATGATTTATCAGCACTAACCAGTAAGTGAAGTTTTCTGATTATTACTATCACCGCAAGTTTTGTCATGGTTATCATCACCGATCGCTTATTTTTTTCTGGTAATTATCATCAAAATTTTTTAGTTTTTAATAATTTCATAAGGGCCCAAATTATTTTTCAAGGTTTCCCCGGTAGTATTTTTTTCAAATTTATCATCACCAACCGGTTTGTTTTCTAATTATCCTCACCAGCAGATTAGTGTTTGTTCATGTGTATAAAGTCCCAAGAGGATACCTTGCATATAGAAAAGTGTTCAAAAAAAAAAGAAAAGAAAAGAAAAACCTTTTTTGCAGTTTTTAAAACAAAATTAAAAATAATCACAATTTTCAAGGAGAAAAAATTTTTAACTTAATTCGGTATTGCTTCCAGTGTTGGGGGGAAGATCATAAAAACGCTTCAATCACGTATATTAAATTAACTTTCATGATATAAAATTCACGGATTCAGTTTTATACGGGGGAGAGTAATACATACTGCATTCAAAATTAGAATTGCGTTTTTATTAAGAACTCGTGATGATGTTTGTATATCAGCTGTTTTTTGTTTACGGAAATTTTCTTAGAAATGTAAATAAATCTCCCGGTTGTTATTTTCAGCGTTTTTATTTTGATTTCATTTAGGTTTACTAACATACCTATAAAGTAACTTTTCACCACATATGTAGAACAGAAAGTATTTTGATTTAGAAACCAAAGTACAATTTAGCCACACACCCCAAAAAGTATCTAGTGGCTTCTTAAAAGTATCCCATGGACCCCCCCCCCCCACATATACACAAGAAAGTACCCCATTGACCCCGCACAAGAAAATACCCAATGGACCCCCACCCCAAGAAAGTACAGGGTTAACCCTCCCCCCCCCCCCTGCCGGAAAATATTTCTGGGGGGCCTTCCTCAAAATACCTTTCCCCCCCCCCCCCCCCCCTTTTTAAACCCCCCCCCCCCCCCCCTTTTTCCCCCCCCTCCCCCCGAAATTTCCCCCTTTGGGTTTCCCCCTCGGAAAGGGATCACCCCCCTCCTTTTTCCCCCCCCCCCCCCCCCCCAACCCCATCCCCACAGGCACCCCCCCCCCCCCCCCAAATTCCTTTTAACCTTCCCCAAATCGAGGAAAGGGAAAAGAGAGAAAGAAAAGAGAGAGAAAAAAAGAGAAAAGGAAAGAGAAAAAAAAAAGAGAAAGAAGAGTAAGGGAAGAGGAGAAAGAAAAAGAAGGAAAGAAAAAGAAAAAAGAGAAAGAGAAGAGAAAAGGAAAAGGGGGGAGGGGGGAAAAGGGAAAAGGGGAGAAAAGGGGAGACGAAAAAAAAAAAAAGAGAGAAGGGGAGGAGAGAGAGAGAGAGAGAGAGGGGGAGGGAGAGAGGGGGAGAGAGAGGAGAGAGGAGAGATTTTTGGGGAGGGCCGGGGGCAAAAAGAAGAGTCAACCCCCCCCCCCAAATTGATTTTTTTATTTTTTTCCCCCCCCCCCAAAAAAAGGGAAAAAAAGGGGAAAAAACCCCCCCAAAAAAAAAACAAAGAAAAAAAACCCCCCCCCCCCCCCCCCGGGGGGGTTTTTTTTCCCCCCCCCCCCCCCGTTTTTAAAAAAGAGGGAAAATACGGTTTTGGGGGGAAAAAGGGCGAAAAAGGGGGGAGGGGGAAAAGGGGGGAAGGGTTTTTTAAGGGGGAGGAAAAGGGGCAAAGGGTGGGGAAAGGCTGGGGGTGAAAAAACAAAAACAAAATAAAATAAAAAAAAAAACCAAATTTTAAGGGAACTCCCCCGGGGGGGGTGGGGAAATAAAAAAAACCACACCAACAAAAAAAAAAAAAAAAAAAAAGAGACGGGGGAGGAGGAAAAGGGAGGAGGAGAGAGAGAGAAGGGGAGAGAGAAAAGAGAGAGGGAAAAAGAGAGAGATTTAGAGAGAGAGGGGGGAAAAAGCAAAAGTAACCCGACTGCAAAAATTTGGGCCCCTTCCCCCCCCCCCTTCCCTTTCCCCCCCTCCTTTTCCCCCCCCCCCCCCCTCCTCGATCTAAAACGAGAGCAAGAAAAGGTTAAAAAAATTTTCCCCTTCGTTCCCGCGAAAACATAACAAATGTAAAAACTCGGCTTTCTCTCTTTTCCTCTCTCTCTCCCCTCTCCCCTCTTCTCCTCTCTCTCTCTCTCCTTCTCTCTCTCTCTCTCTCATCTCTCTCTTCTCTCCCCTC
>NC_051423.1:19713878-19723878 GCF_015228065.2 Penaeus monodon | reverse complement strand
TCAGAGTGACACTTTTTTTTCTCTCTCCAACATTCCAAAAAATAAATTATTCCGGTTTGTATGAACCATATTGCCCGCCGCCGGTTCGAAACTTCTGCAGGTGTTCAGAACAGGTGAACACTTCGAATGGCGGGTCGATCCCCTCAGCCGACAGCATTCAGGTGTCAGTCGCGGAACTTGACTTATAAGAGATAAATTCTACGATCTGGTATTCGTCTGTTTCACCGAGCGAGGCGTTCTTACGTTCTGTTTTGTAACAACCGTGAAACCAAGACGAGGCGGAGGGAGGGAGAGAAAGTGAGAGGGAGAGGGGGAGAGGGAGAGGGAGAGGGAGAGGGAAAGAAAGTGAGAGGGAAAGGGAGAGGGAGAGGGAGGAGGGAGGGCTGAAGGAGGGAAGGGAGGAAAGAGATAGATAGGTAGGTAGGTAGATAGATGGATAAACAGATAGAGATAGATAGATAGATAGATAGAGAGGGAGAGAGAGAGAACAGCGAACTGTGACCTGTAACTGTGACCTGTAGGCCATTTACGGTAAACTTTAGGCTGTAGAGTATGACCTGTAAACCTCTTGACTGTAGACTGTAGATTGCACTTTAGAGTGTAGACCTATGGGCCCGTAGCTTATTATCGTGTCCTGTAGACTGTAGACTGCAATACGGCAAGCTAATTAATAATTTAGGTAGGAAAATGTAAATTGAGAAAGAAATGTTAGTTAAGAATCTTATGCTGTGTACCATGTCCATTTTTTGTACTAATTTACATATTATTCATAGGATTTTATTCGCAATGAGATTCCTTCTTCCTCCTCTCCTTCGTGACTCGATATACTTTCGATTTATCCTCGTTTCCTCCCTTTCTCTTCCTTCTGATTTCTCAAAGGAAAGGAAAAAAGAAGTGGGGAATCTCATGAGAACTTCACGAGATACACGAAAACTTCCTCGTGTGGAGAGTGAAGCCTTTTGTTTTTCCGTTGATGTCAGCGCCATGCGACAGGAGACATCATCGTGAGAACTGTGCAACGACCGACACGGTATCTTCATTAAAACAACAAGAAAACAACAACAACAACAGCAGCAGCAACAACAACAACAAGAACAGCAACAGCAAGAACAACAGCAGCAGCAACAACAACAAGAACAACAACAACAACAACAACAACAGCAGCAGCAATAACAACAACAGCAACAACAATAACAACAACACCAACAACAATAACAACCAAAACAGCAGCAACAAAGTTTCTTCTTTCGCGCCGTGAACAGAAGGAAGAACACGGAGAACAAGCGGCCCCGTGTGATGGAGGGTCAATCTTGTTGTTATTTGAGATGAAGAGCAAAGAAAGGCTGTGAGGTGGCGCGGATTCTGTGACAGGGAGCTCTTGTTAGTCGCCGCTTTGGTGCGTTTTGTGCTTTTGTCTCCTTTTTTTTCTCTCTCTCTCTCGTCCTCTCATTCTCCTTTTTATTTTCATTTTTTTTCTCTCGTCCTCCGTTCTCCCTTTCTCTTTTTTTTCTTTATTCCTACTCTTTTTCGTTCTTTCGCTTTCTCTCTCTCTCTCTCTCTCTTTCTCTCTCTCTCTCCTCTCTTCCTCTTCTCTCCCCTCTCTCTCCCCTCTCTCTCTTCTCTCCTCTCTCTTCTCTTCTCCTCTCTCCCTCCCTCTCCCTCTCCTCTCTCTCTCTCTCTCTCTCTCTCTCTCTCTCTCTCTCTCTCTCTCTCTCTCTCTCTCTCCTTTCTTCCTTCTCCTTTACTTTTTCTTTTTTTTTTTTTTTTTTTTCTTCTCTCTCTCACTCCTCCTCTCTTCTCTTCCCCACTTTCCCACCCTCTCTGTCCTCCTCCTTATCCATCCCTCTTCCTCTTCCTCCCTTCTTCGCATTTTTATCACATTTCCCCTTTCTTCCCAGCCTCATCATCTCTCTCTCCTTCACGGTCTCCCCCTCCTTCCCCTCCTCCTACCCCTCCTTAGTTCTCCTTCTCTTCTCTAATCTTCCCTTTCCCTCTCCTCCTTTCCTCCCCCCTCTCCCTCTCTCCACCACTGCCACTACCATCATCTTCACCTTCACCATCACCACTCCCCTCACCCTCACAATCACCCTCACTTTTACCATCATCACCATGATCACCATCACCCTCACTCACCTTTACCTTCACCTTCACTTTCACTTTCACCCTCATCTTCACACACATCCTCACCTTCACCTTCATGCTCACCTTCACACTCACCTTCATGCTTACCCTCACCCTCACCTTCACCCTCACCCAGTATTCGGTTACGAGACCTAAAAGACACTTTAAGTTCACTCATGTCTCACAGCTGGCACTCCCATCATGTCTACATCTTACACCTGTCTTTTTTTTCTTACTTTCTCCCTTTTCCTTCATTCTTCACTTTTTTTTATTTCATCCATCTTACATGCCTGACGGAAAGGGAGAAGTCAAGCTTATAGAAACGTGAAGTAACATTAAACTCGTGGGGAAGGGGGGGGGAGGTGAAGCCAGGGGGAAGGGGGTGAGGGAGGAAGGGTGAGGGGAGGGGTGAGGGGGAAGAGGTAAAGGGGGTATGGGATAGGGAGGTGAGGGGAGGGGTGAGGGAGGGGAGGGAAGGGAGGGAGAGGTAAATGTAGTCGTCATAGCACTAGTAGTAGCAGTAATGATGGTAATAGTAGTGATGGTAGTAATATTGTTATATAGTAAGAGTGACAGTGTGATGGTGGTAGTAATAAGAATAATATTGATAGTAGTAGTGATGACAGTGGGAGTAATAATGGTATTAGTGTGCGTGATAGCAGTACCAGTGGTAATAATAGTAGTAGTAGTGAGTGTAGTAATAGTAGTAATTAGTAGTAATAATACTTCTGTTGCTACTTTTATGACTACTAGTATTAGTATCACGCATACTGCTATTGCTACTGTTACTGTCCATAAAACTATTCTTACTGCCAGTGTTACCACTACTAACAGTAGTGATAATGGAAATATTGTCAGTAATCATAGAAATAATAGTAGTAGTAGTAGTAATAGTAGTAGTAGTAATATTAGTAATGGTAGTAGTAATAGCAGTAGTAGTAGTAGTAGTAATAGTAGTAATAATAATAATGGTAGTAGTAATAGCAGTAGTAGTAATATTAGTAATAATAGTAGTAGTAGTCGTAATAGTTGTAGTAGAAAAGGTAGTAGTACTAGTACTAGTAATAGTAGTCGTAGTAGTGATAGTAGTAGTAGTTGTAGCAGCTGTAATAGTAATAGTAGTATTTTTTATCGTACGGAATGTTCAGCCTGACTCCCCCACACGAATACCGCAAATTAAGCGACCTCTCATCCAAACAGACAAGCACGTGACGTGTTTTAGAGAATTTCGAAATGGTTTACATGTTTTGAAATGTTTCGAGTGCGTGTGTCATCTGACGGTGATTTCGTCGTGAACTATTTATTGGTTTTATTTATTTCAGCCCATTGCAACACTGCAATTGCACAGCATTCATCGTAGTTAATAGATCACGGGCGCTTAATTCCAATTAAACAAAGGAACAAAGGGTGTGGGTCTAAATGACGTCAGCGTGTGTGTGTGTGTGTGTGTGTGTGTGTGTGTGTGTGTGTGTGTGTGTGTGTGTGTGTGTGTGTGTGTGTGTGTGTGTGTGTGTGTTGTGCAGTACACTGATCTCTTTACCCATACACTGTGCAGACCGAGTTTCTACAGAGGTCCAGTTTCAGCCGCGCAGTCTGGGAGAAACGCGTGGGAAAGTAATGGCGTGATCTTGGGGGAATATCGTGTTCAGGCTAAGGAGTCGAATCCGAGAGGCAAGAGGTTGTGTGAGGATAATCCCTCTTGCCTCGGGGCTTAAACCCGAGGTGAAGTTACGCCGTGTCTTGGGAATACTCGCATTAGTGTTGGAATAGTCGAGGGGTAAACTTCTCTCGGTTGTGGGTAGAGTGTGATGATGATGTAGACGTGTTGTTTCATTTGAGCGTGTCTTTGGGATGATCACGAGATGGTTACAGTTACTAGGGTACGGTAGAGGTATGTTGTATCCCTTGGCCTCTGGTTTCATACCCGGAGTGACCTAGGTTCGAGTCCTGGTCAGAGAGGGTTGTTATTTATCCCTTGGTCATGTCTGCGGAATAATTACACTAGTGTAAGATGATGCAGACTCGTTATTTCAACCGATTATGTCTTGTATTATTTCCCCTGATCATGTCATAGGGACCTTAGAAGCTAGACATGTTATTTCACCTGATCATGTCTTGGGAATTATGGGCTTTGTATAGGATAGTTTAGACGTGAACTCGAACATGCCTTGTACTCTCCTCTTGATCATAGGAATCCTTTATTTTATATAGGATAATCTATCCAAACTATTCATGTTACTCTTCTGTTGTTGTCATAGGAATCATTGCTTCATGCTTTGACAATCTAGACGTGCCCTTTAACTTGATTTCCTTTGATCACGTCAGGAATCCTTGCCTCAGCTGTGGATGATTTGGACATGCTGTTTCACCCGATCATGTCTTATAGAGTATCCCACCCTTCTTGTAGGATAATCTCAGCGAATCATTTGCCTTGATCATGCTTTTAGAGACAATTTTAGCGTAGTTCCAACATAAGATTTCCCTTGATTTGCCTCTGCTTCCCTCTCCTTGCCTCTCCTTGCCTCCATTCGCCATGAGAAGCTTCGCACATATTCTAGTATTTCAGTTCGACCTCCTCCTCTTCCCCCGCCAGCTGTTCAGAGGCAACACGCACTCAACGCCCAGTCGAGAATGGCCGCGAGTTTAACGGAAGAGCGAGAATGCCTCTGGCTCTCGTCAAAGGATTAATCCGAACACAATGAACGGCATTGCGACAGCCCTTAACTCCCCTCAGAGCCTGTGAGATGACCTTTGACCTCCAGGACGCTAGCATTTCAGCGAGTCGGGTCGGCGCGCTTGACGCCGGCCGGGAGCCATCGCCCGGGCGGCGCAGATCGAGCGTGGACGACAGACATTTTGCTTGTGCTCAGGTTGAGGAGCGGTTAAGAGCCTCCTTCGTCTCGGAAATGCGTTGGGGCTTTGATGTGTATTGTACGTTTACACACACGGACATATACGTATGTACATATGTATTCACATATTCATACGCACACCCATTCATGCACGCACACACGCACACACACACACACACACACACACACACACACACACACACACACACACACACACACACACACACACACACACACACACACACACACACACACACACACACACACACACCACACACACACACACACACACACACACACACACACACAACACACACACAACATACATAACATGTTTCTCTCTTATCTTCTGTAAGCGAAGTGATGTGACTGAAAAGGGGCTTCTTCACACACACTAAAATTTGTTTTTCAACATTTTTAAAGTTCTGATAGTAAGTTAGTGTTCTCGCGTTCAGCTGAAAGAAAATAAAAAATAATATAACAATACGAACAGTAATGAGAGGAATAATCTCACTCTTGATAACGATAAAAACGACAATATGAACGATACTAAAGATGAATAAAAGGATAATAACTGGGAATCAATAATAAAGTTTATGATAATCATGATCGCAGCCATCACCATCTGTCTCCATCTCGCACGGTCCTCAGCATCTCCCCTTTTTTTGATACCAGCCACTTTCAGGTCCCTTGTCATCACACTTTTCAATCTTTCCCTGTCTATTCTCTTCTCCTCCCTCCAGGCAGCTCTGTCCTCAGCATCCTTTTCCCGATAACGGTGATGCTGGTAAGGATGAGAGTGAGATGATATCGCGGTAAGCTGTACTCTTTTCATGCTCCTTCCTTCAATTTTTCTTTTCTCCTCTTTCTTGACTATCTCCTTTCTTTTACTCTCTCTGCATTTTGTCTTTCTCCTCTTCGCTCTTCGTGTCCCTCCCTGCGTCTCCACTCTCTTTTTGTTCTCCTCTTCCCCCCTCTCACTCTCCCTCTACGTCTCTTCCCCAGCCTTTCACCCTCTCCTTCCTCCTCTCTGTTTACCTCCCCAACCCTCTCTCTTCCCCTCATCCCTCTCTTTACCCCTTCCCCCCCCTACATCCTCTTAACCCCTTCCCCACCCCGTCACCTTCTCCTTCCCCTCTCTCATTTCCCCTCACCAACCCTCTCTCTTCCCCTCATCCCTCTCCCTACCTTCTTCCTATTCCGCCACCTTTCCCTCCCCCTTTATCTACCCTTCCACCTTCTCCCCCCCCCCCTATCCCCCTGCTCATCCCTTTGTCTACCCCTCCATCCTCTTCATCCTCCCTCCCTCCCTCCCTCCCTCCCTCCCTCCCTCCCTCCTCCCTCCCTCCCTCCCTCCCTCCCTCCCTCCCTCTTCTTCTTCCCCCTCCCTCAGAAATGAGAGAACCTCCCCCTCCTCTCCCTCTGTCACGTAATAGTTATTTCGAGTTTAAAAACTTCCTCGTCGCTTTTACTTCACAGTGAGTCTTCGTAATGAAAGAAGTCAAGAAAATCAGAGAAGTCAAAGCGAGTCAAAGGAAGTCAGAGGAAGCCAAAGAAAACGTCATTAATGGATGAGAAATAAAAGAAATGAAGAGGAAAGGAAGGAAATGCAGAGAGAAGGAGAGTAATGGAAAGAAAAGGAAAGAAATGGAGAGGAAAGGAAGGGGATGCAGAGTAAAGGAAGGAAATGCAGAGAAAAAGAAAAAAATGCAGTGGAAAAGAAAGAAGTGCAGAGAAAAGGAAAGAAAAAGGGTACGAATTCAAAGGAATTGAAAGAAAGAGAATGTAAATTAAATGGAAATTTTGAAAAGAAAGGGAGAGAAATAAAGGAAAGTAAAAGGAGTGAAAGAATGGGGGAAGAAGTCAGAGAAAGAGAAAGAAGTGAAAGGAAGAAGAAAAAAGAAGTGAAAGAAAGAGAAAAAAAATGACAGAAAGAAAAAGACGTAAACAACCGGAGAGAAAAACAAATAAATAAGAAAATAAAAGGAAAAATAATAATCCAAAGAAAGACGGAGAAGTGAAGGAATCCCGAAGAAGTCAAATAGGTCAGAGAAGTCGAGGAAGTCAAGCGAGAAATGACATCAGTCAAGAGAGAGAAAGTTGATGCCTATTGCAAGGGCGGATTCTCGGGAGCGAAAAGTTGGTTGTAAATAATTTTGCTGAATTAAAAAGGCCAGGGTGGGAGAGAGATATGAAGGGGGGGGGAGGGAGGGAGGGAGAGAGATATGAAGGGGGGGGACGAGAGGGGGGGAGATATGAAGGGGGGGGGAGGGAGAGAGGGAAGGAGAGGGAGAGAATATGAAGGGGGGGGGAGAGTAGAGAGGGAAGGAGAGGGAGAGAATATGAAGGGAGGGGGGGAGAGGAGAAGGGGAGGGAGAGGGAGAGATATATGAAGGGGGGGTAGGAGAGAGGAAGAGGGAGAGCGAGAAGGGGGAGGGAGAGGAGAGAGGGAGAGGGAGAAAAATATGAAGAGGGGAAAGAGGAGAGAGTGAAGAAGAGGGAGAGAGATATGAAGAGGAGGGAGAGAAGAGAGAGAGGGAAAGGGAGAGAGATATGAAGGGGGTTCGAAGAAGTAGACAGTGTAATGGAGAGAGATAGAAGAGGAGAGGGGGAAGGGAGAGAGATGTGAAGGGGGGGGGGAAGAGAGAGAGACGAGAAGAGAGAGAGAGAGTGCCTGATTTGATCGGCGAGGGAAAGAGCAGAAGAAAAATAAAGAATATGTTCGAAAGAAACAACCCCAGTGAGAAATGGAGCCGTTTAGGTTAATTGTCTGTCTGATGAGGAAATCCTGACGAGTTCGAAACGTTACGATTCAGTTTCATTACTATTGAGAGAGAGAGAGAGGGAGAGAGAGAGAGACGGAGGGGGGGAGAGAGAGGGGGGGAGAGAGAGGAGGGAAAAAGAGAGGAGGGGAGAGAGAGGGAGAGAGAGGAGAGAGAGGGAGGAGAGAGAAGAGGGAGAGAGAGGGGGGGAGAGAGGGAGAGAGGGAGAGGAGAGAGGAGAGAGGAGATAGAGAGAGAGAGAGAGAGAGAGAGGGAGGGAGGAGGGTAAGAAGAGACAGATACGAAGAGAAGAAAGAGAGAAAAATGCAAACTAAGAAACGGTAACAAGAGGAAGACGAAAAAGGAGACAGGAAAGACATCAAACAAAAAAAAAAAAAAAAAAAAAAAAAAAAAAAAAAAAAAAAAAAAAAAAAAAAAAAAAATAGATTTGGTTCCAAATCGAAGAAGAAATAAATGAAAGATTGGATGAAAATTGTGTTGTGAAAAGGTGTGAAATAAGTGTTAGTGTTTCCATTCTTGTCATAAAGTGCGGTGTTGATGATAATGAGGAGGAGGAGAATGGTAGTTGGTAGTGGCGATGATGATGATGGTGATGATGCTGCTGCTGCTGGTGACGATGATGATGATGGTGATGGTGGTGGTGGTGGTGATGATGATGGTGATGATGGTGGTGATGATTACATAATAACAAGAAAATAATGTGTATAAAACAAATATACAAATTTCTACCATCCCCTCCTTTCCAGTCGAAATAAACTAGAGAAAACGAATTTAATTAAAGATTAAAAGAACAAAAATGAGATAAAGGGAAGAGTTAATTAATCCAACTGAGACACCGATTGAAAGAGAGAGAGAGAGAGAGGGAGGGAGAGAGAGAGAGAGAGAGAGAGAGAGAGAGAGAGGGGAGAGAGAGAAAAGAGAGAGAGAGAGAGAGGGGGGAGAGAGAGAGAGAGAGGGAGAGAGGGGGAGAGAGAGAGAGAGAGAAAAGAGAGAGAGAGAGCGGAGAGAGAGAAAGAGGGGAGAGAGAGAGAGAGGGAGAGAGAGAGAGAGAGAGAGAGAGAGAGAGAGAGAGCGGAGAGAGAGAGAGAGAGGGATGGAGAGAGAGAGAGAGGGAGGAAAGAGAGAGAGAGAGAGAGAGGAGAGAAGAGAGAGAGGAGAGGAGAGAGAGAGAGAGAGAGAGAGAGAGAGAGAGAGAGAGAGAGAGAGAGAGAGAGCAAAGACAAAGACAGAGAAGAGAGAGAGAGAGAGAGAGAGAGAGAGAGAGAGAGAGAGAGAGAGAGAGAGAGAGAGAGAGAGAGAGAGAGAGGAGGAGAAAGAGAAAGAGAAAGAGAAACAGAAAGAGAAAGAGAGAGAGAGAGAGAGAGAGATTAAGAAAAGAGAGCGAGCGAGAGAAACATAAACATGGGTGTCGACGGATAATCGCAAAGGAGGAGGAATAAAAGGAAAAGGGAATAAAGAGGGGAGATGAGAGAATACGTTTATGTATTTATGGGATGCGTGGATGAGCAGTTGACGGATAAGTGGATAGATAGGCATGTCGATGGATGGGTGGATGGATGGAGAGGTTGATGGGTGGGTGGATAGGTGGATGGGTGGTTGGGCGGATGGGTGGATAGGTCAGGTGACTTCGCATCAGGTGACTTCACGGGATTTAGCAGAAATAGCTTTACAGGGATGAAGATGTATAAGGTGATGTTTTAGGAATCAGGGGGAGTAGCCTCCTTGGAATTGGGGAGAAATAAAGTGACGTCAGGAACACCAAGGTATGATGTCACAAGAGTGAGTTGAAGGAGCTTGAATAAGATGACGTCACAGGAAGGAGCTTGAATAAGATGACGCCACAGGAAGGAGCTTGAATAAGGTGACGTCCCAGGAAGGAGATTGAGTAAGATGTCACATATATGGGTCAAATATGACATCACAGAATGGACTAAAATGCCATCAACGGAAAACAGGTCAAAGAAGGTAACGTCACAATGTACAGTGGCAAAGACATCAGGAGAAATTACCTTAACGGCGTCAGGTAATTAGATATAACGTCGGGTAATTAGATACAAAGTGACGTCACGGGAATCAAGCCAAATGAGGTGATCGGGCGAAGTGACGTCACCAGAATAAAGTCCCTTGACATGCGAAGTGCGAAGGCAATTTTGTTAAATGCAAAGTGTAGCTCTCCATCCATCCATCCCCCCCCCCATCCTCCCCCATCCTCCTCCTCACCCCCCCCCCCCCCATGACATGCCT
>NC_051423.1:19702244-19706278 GCF_015228065.2 Penaeus monodon | reverse complement strand
CTCCCTTTCTCCTTCGTCGCCCCTTTGCCTCGCCTCCCTTTCTCCTTCGTCGCCCCTTTGCCTCGCCTCCCTTTCTCCTTCGTCGCCCCTTTGCCTCGCCTCCCTTTCTCCTTCGTCGCCCTTTCTCGCTCCTTTTCCTTCGTCGCCCTTTGCCTCGCCTCCGTTTCTTCCTCTTCATTTTCTTCTCTTTTTCCCCACGTTCTTTTTCTCCCTGCTTATCTTCCTCTCCCTCCACCTCTTCTTCCTCTTCCTCCTCCTCCTTCTCTTCCACCTCTTCTTTCTCCTCCTCCTCCTCCTCCTCCTCCTCCTTCTCCTTCTCCTTCTCCTTCTCCTTCTCCTTCTCCTTCTCCTCCTCCTCCTTCCTTCTCCTCCTCCTCCTCCTCCTCCTCCTCCTCCTCCTCCTCCTCAGGGAAGGAAGAACAGAAATTCCGGTTCGTCGCATTTTCGATTATTTATTCAAGAGGAAGTGTGTGTGCGCATGTGTGCGTATGTGTGTCTGTGTGTTTTCATAGAAGTAAATACCTTTGTTTATTTGTATCTTTACTCTATCCTTCCCGCGGCGGTTGTAAGCCCCCCCCTCCCAGCCCCCCCCCCTTTTTAACCCCTTAAGCACCGGTCTCCCCCTCCCCCTCCCCTCCCCCCTCCCCTCCCCCCTGCTATGCCACTATACTTCCGGGTCGCGTTCCGGCGCTTTCTCCCGCGTGGTGTTGTGTTTCTGACTGGAGGTTGCATCTGTTTTTTTGTTTATATATATATTTATTTATTTAAGATTGTAAGATTTTTTTTCTCTCTCTCTCTGTCTTTCTCTTTCTTACTTTTTTCTTTGATTGTATTTTTTTCTTTTTTCTTTCTCTTATCTTTCTTTCTAATTTTTTTTTCTCTCTCTCTCGTCGCTTTTTCCGTTGTGCTTCTTTTTTTCTCTTTCTATTTCCCTTGTCTCTGTCTGTCTGCCCATCTGTCTTTGTCTCTCTTTGCCTCTCTCTGTCTCTCTTTGTCTCGTCTCTTCTCTCTCTCTCTCTCTTCTCTCCTCTTTGTCTCTGTCTCTTCTCTGCCCTCTTTTCTCTGTCTCTGTCTCTGTCTCTCTCTCTCTCCTCTTTTCCCCTCTCTCTCTCGTTTTCTCTCTCTCTCACCTCTCTTCTCTCTTTTCTCTCTCTCTCTCTCTCTCTCGCTCTCTCTCTCTCTCTCTCTCATCTCTCCCTCTCTCTCTACTTCCCTCACTTACCGTGCCTTTTACACTCTACCTCCCTCTTGCCTCCACCCTTACATTACCCTAACCTTACTTTACCCCTCACTCTGCGCCTCTCCCCCATCGTTATTAGCGTTATTGCATTCCCCCCATTCATCAAGCCTTTGCTTTATACATCATTCGGTCGCTCGTCTTTGAGAAAATGTTGCGCGTGTCACTTGTTAGGCGATATGACTCCCCCCCCCCCCCCGATATCCTTGCAGAGTTGTGCAACTTGCAAAGGGTAAATCTTACTTTGATTGAGATGAATATATATTGGCGAATTATTTTGGCCAGGGGGGTTGGGGGGTGGGGTTCAAAATATGATTTTGTAGCTTTCGAAATACGAAAGATTTGAAGGAAAAAATCGAAAATGGTGCAAATGAAAACTATTTCAAAAATAATAATAATAATAATAATAATAATAATAATAATAATAATAATAATAATAATAATAGCAATAATAATAACAATAATAACAATAATAACAACAACAAATCAGCAAATATGGTTTATCAAAAGACGCTGTTCGAACCGACTTTTATGTTCGTGCCACTATAGTGTTATTGCTCCTCTATGCATTGCAATGTTGCTGTAAATTGCATTCGGATATCTGCTCTGCAAGAGGGGCGCCAAGGGACAAGGGCGGCGCCGTTTATGGCATCCGCCGAACTTCACCAACAATGACGTTCTTTTTTGAGGTTTCTATTGTTCTCCGTCGGTTTAACACTCTTTTGCCATGTTCTCTGTCTCTGTCTGTCTTTGTCTCTTTGTCTTTGTCTCTGTCTCTGTCTTTCTCTGTATTTCTCCGTCTCTCGCTCACTTTCTCTCTCTCTCTCTCTCTCTCTCTCTCTCTCTCTCATTCTCTCTCTCTCTCTTTCTCTCTCTCTCTTTTTCTCTTTCTCTCTCTCTTTCTCTTTCTCTTTCTCTTTCTCTTTCCGTCTCTCTCTCCTCTCTCTCTCTCTCTCGTCTCTCTCTCATTCCTTTTCTCTCATCTCTCTCTCATCTCTCTCTCTCTCTCTTCATCTTCTCTCTCTCTCTCTCTCTTCTTCTCTCTCTCTCTCTCTCTCTCATTTCCTCTCTCTCTCTCTCTCTCTCTCTCTCTCTCTCTCTCTCCTCCTCTCTCTCTCTCTCTCTCTCTCTCTCTCTCTTGTTCACCAACAATAACACCCCTTTCAAGATTTTTTTTTTGTTCTTCGCCAACAGAACATTCTTTCGTCATTTGTTCACCCGCGAGTGTTCTCTGAAGTTGTTACAGAGAACGTAGGATTATAGTATCGTTCCCTGCCATACATATTCAACGTCAGTTTGATTAAAACTTGGCTATAAACTCCCCCAAGGACGGGGCTACATGGGGAGTGAGCAGAGATGACACACACACACATACACACAAAAGAGATGTAGAAAATAGCACGCACATGCACACGCACACGCACACGCACATGCACACGCACATTTACATGCATATATACACGCACACGCATACGCATACGCTTACGCATACGCACACGCACACGCATAATGATAATGATGATAAAGATAATGATAATTATAATAATGACAGTTATCACCATCTTCATCCTCATCATTATGATAATCATAAAGATTGTTGATTCTTATTATGTTATTCTTGCTCATATTATTAATGTTATCATCATTATCACTGCTACGCAATTATTTATTTCTCATTTTCATTAACCTTATAATTACAAGTCATAAGCAGTTTTTCTTCCTATTAATGCTATGATAATCACGATTATTAGTAAGATAATGACACGAAGAGGATACAGGACTATATCTAAAAAAAATGTTAAATTTTCTATTTAGTTTCGACGCCGTTTGTATTTCATGAATATGTATTCCAAGTTGTAATTACGTATAAATCGATTTTATTCATGGATTAGCAACTCTGATTGGATTCAGGTGCCAGATAATGTTTTTTTTTTTTTTATTCTCGAATTTTCCCCTCTTGGAATGTGTACCCGCTAATATATATATATATATATATATATTATATATATATATATATATATAATATTATATATATATATAGATAGATAGATAGATAGATAGATAGATAGATAGATAGATAGATATATATATATATAATATATATATATATATATATATATATATATTATATATATATACATATAAATATATTATATATATATATATATATTATTTATTTTTTTTTTTTTTTTTTTTTTTCCCCTGACTTAACAGTATGATATGACGACGGTGGGAAAAGGGGCTGTAAGCTCGATCTGATATTGGTATCCCTGCTCACGTAATATTACGTATTATGCAAGTAACTTAAGTCCTAGATAAATCCCCAGGTAATGACAACAACGTCTGACAATTCATGTAGACTGAAAAGGAAATACAAAAAGTTTTGAAGTGTCTAATACTATTAATGCTCCGTGTTACCGTCACCAGCTTGGCGAACGCTGGCAAGTCTACGTGGTATAGATGCCACTAACCCCGCTGTTAACTGGTCTCCGTCTGCAATCGCTCCCATGCCGTAATTGCTTGGGCAACAACGATATGACGATTGCAGGTATGCTCTTGGGGGAAGTCTTTGCCCATGGCAGGCCAGATATTCTCAATGTGCAGAACGAAAGTGGTCTGCATCCCTTGCATGAGTTATGGCCCGTTTCAAAAATAATGAGAATGAATAACTAAGAAGAAAATGACTCATAGTAAAGGGGGCGTGGGAACTACCTACCAACAGCGCCCCCTTCTCAAACCCAGTCAGCTGTGAGGCGTGTTGCCTGCGCGTCGGATGGCTTTCTTTCGCTCATGGTAT
>NC_051423.1:19688899-19691399 GCF_015228065.2 Penaeus monodon | reverse complement strand
CCAGGATGTCCTATTATAACCCGGGCCATTTTAAGCACAGGCTGCATTGTGCTGAGGAGGTGGTTTTGCTACGAGCTTGTTCAACCTTTATATGGAACACATTTCGGTGTATTACACTGTATACTGTACACAAGTGTGTGTGCGTGTGTGTGTGTGTGTGTGTGTGTGTGTGTGTGTGTGTGTGTGTGTGTGTGTGTGTGTGTGTGTGTGTGTGTGTGTGTGTGTGTGTGTGTATAATATATATATATATATATATATATATATATATATATATATATATATATATATACATATATATAATATATACATATATATATATATATATATATATATATATATATATATATATATAGAGAGAGAGAGAGAGAGAGAGAGAGAGAGAGAGAGAGAGAGAGAGAAAGTGAGAGAGAGAGAGAGAGAAAGTGAGAGAGAGACAGATAGAGCATACATGTGTAAGTATGAGTATATGGTGTATGAAAGCGAGTTTTTTTTTTTATGCATACTTTTAGCGCGACTTCCAGAACAGAATCCCATTAACTTGAGTGGTGTTTAGTGTTATACAGTCATGCTTATGTATATACGTATTGACATAGTTGTACTGTTTTCCTCTGTGTGTGTGTGTGTGTGTGTGTGTGTGCATTTTTTTTTAAAGTAAATTGATATTTCCGTAATATTTTTTAATGACATCATTATTGTTAGTTGTAAAGGTTTTATGCCGTAATCGTGCGAGTTTCCAGGAAATGTGTGCAATAATTTAACTTTTATTTTCTGTGTTCATTATCCGGCGAAATAGTAACGTAATGTATTTTTTTTTCTTTCGTGTTTGTTCTACTATTTATCTATTTATTAGGATATTTGGTAATGATAAGAACAACAGTAACAATACAATTAATATGAAAAACAAAACAATAACAATAATAACAACAACAGTGATAATTATGATAATGATAATAACAATAACAAAGATAACAACAACAGCAACAACAACAGTAACAAAAGCAACAACAACATTGGATAAAAACAATACTCACGAATTTCCTCCAGAAATTCGCCGACCCAAAGTGGCTAACAATAATTTGTGGAATCGCGCCGCATAACATAATCTAAATGGAACTGTTATAAAGGACAGGGTATCAATGCCGTTGCATCAGCCGCTAACTAGGGTTGCAATAACGGACGGCGCAATTGCATATATTGATTGATCATGCTTTGTCGGCACATTTGCATGGGGAGTGATTGGATGATCGATGTGCAAATTTGGTAGGAAGGGAGGGAGAGGGGGGGTGGAGGGGAGGGGCGAGGAGGGAAAGGAGGGAAGAGGGAGGGGAGGGAGAGGGAGGTGGAGGGGAGGGGGAGGAGGGAAAAGGAGGGAAAGAGGGAGGGGAGGGAGACGAAGGTGGAGGGAGGGGGAGGAGGGAAAAGGAGGGGAAGAGGGAGGTGGAGGGAAGAGGGTAGGAGAGACGGTAAAGGGAGGGAGGGAAAGGGAGAAGGGAGGGAGGAAAAGGAAGAAGGGAGTGAAGAGGGAAAGAGGAGAGGGAGAGGGAAGGGATAGAGAAGAGAGGTAGGGAAAGTGGGGAAGGGAGAGGGGGAAGGGGAGGTAGAGGGAAGGGGAGGGAGAGGGAAGGGGGATGGGGAGAGGGGAAGGTGAAGAAGAAAATAGAATAATAGTAAAGAAGAAAATTAAGAAAAATAATAGTAAGGAAGAAGAAAAAAACAGAATAATAGTAAAGAAGAAGAAGAACAAAAAAACAGAAAAGAAGAAGAAAAAAAAGAAAAAATAGTGAAGTAAATAGAATAATAGTAAAGAAGAAGAAAACAAGAAAAAATAGTAAAGAAGAAGAAGGAGAAGAAAACAAGAAAAAAATAGTAAAGAAGAAGAAGAAAATAGAATAATAGTAAAGAAGAAGGAGAAGAAAACGAGAAAAAATAGCGAAGAAAGAGAAGAGGGAGAGAGCCGAATAATCCCTTCCCTGCGCCTCGACCCAAGACGCCTCTCCAGTCGGCCTGAGAAGCTCCGTGAATCTCATCCTGTTGAGGAGGAAGCTTACAGAGCCGTAGAGCTTCCCCGCTCTATTGGTCTCGGGGCGGCGTCTGCTCAGAGCGAAAGAGAAAGACACCGTTGCAGAGTCTTGGTATTTACGGAACTCTACTTCGCTAAAACGGTGAAGTTAATTATGGAAATACGTTTAGCGAAGTCTGCACGATTTGTTGTGGTTCCCGTTTTCTAGCGATCAGCTGATGTTTTGACAAGTGATCAGCTGTTTTTTGACTGGTGATCAGCTGTTTTTTGACTAGTGATCAGTTGTTTTTTTTACTTGTGATCATTTTTTTTTTTTTTACTAGTGATCAGCTGTTTTTTGACTTGTGATGAGTTATTTTTACTAGCGATTAGCTGTTTTTTGACATGTGATCAGCTGTTTTTTGACATGTGATCAGCAGTTTTATGGCTTGTGACCAAAACTGTTTTTTTACTAGAAAAAAACACCCTGATTTATGCCCT
>NC_051423.1:19676399-19681399 GCF_015228065.2 Penaeus monodon | reverse complement strand
GTGTGTGTGTGTGTGTGTGTGTGTGTGTGTGTGTGTGTGTGTGTGTGTGTGTGTGTGTGTGTGTGTGTGGATGTGTGTTGTTATTATTATCATTATCATTATCATTATCATTATTATCATTATTATTATTATTTTTATTATTATTATTATTATTATCATTATTATTATTATCATTGTTATTTTGTTGTTGTTGTTGTTGTTGTTATAGTATTTATTGTTTCATTCTTATCATTATCATTACTGTTATTATCATTATCATTATCATTATCATAATCATAATCATAATTATGATTACGACTACTACTACTATTATTACTACTATTATTACTATTGTTACCAATACTATCACTATTGTTTTTACTATTATCATGATCATCACCATCGTCACCGTCACCCGCCATAACCATCATCACAATCATCACCAATCATCACCACCATCATCATTTAATCAAATTCTCCTTCCCAATCTCTCAGTTATTATAATTAACACCAAAGCCTACGTGACGAGAGTAATAACGATAATAGTGATGCTAAGAATAACACTTCCTTTCATCCCCCCTCCCCCCCCCTCCCCCCCGTCCCAATGAACAACTTTCGTGCGTTATAAGTAACATGAAATTAAACTTCTTTTACTCTTTGCAGAATTTAAAACATGGAATGACGTCATTTGGTCTTAAAAATAGATCATGACGTGAGACCACTTAAGGATGCCATCTACTATTTTTTTTTTTTTTTTTTTTTTTGTGGGTTTTGTATTTTATCTGTTGTGGGTGTTTTATTGGTTGTGTCTTGTTCTTTGTGTTCTTTTTATAATCGTTATTATTGTTATCATCATCATTACCATCATCAGTCACCACCATCATCATCATCACTACTGTTATTATTAGCATCAATTTTATGCAGATAAGTAGATACAGATATGGTATAGATATACATATGGTACCGATAGGCATATGGTGCAGATAGACATATGGTACAGATAGACATTTGATGTAGATAAACATATGGTGTAGATAGACATATGATGCAGATAGACATATGGTGTACTGATAGACATTTGATGTAGATAAACCTATGGTGTAGATAGACATATGATGCAGATAGACATATGAGGTACAGATAGATAAATAAATAAAAAGATTTTGTGTCAAGTAGAACCATTTCGTTCAGGATCGCAAAGGGTTGCCATGTCTTCTGTTTATCTGTGATTTAATATCGTCATTAATTTGAAGCTTCGAGAAAACTTTCGAATTAAAGTGAGATCCGAGCATTGTGCAAGAACTTTGGAAATCTGTCATGCTTTGTCTCCCGGAATCTCTCTCTCTCTCTCTCTCTCTCTCTCTATCTATCTATCTATCTATCTATCTTGTTTTTTTCTCTTTCTTACGTTCTCTATGTGTGTGTGTGTGTGTGTATTAGTTTGTTTGTTTGTTGTGTGTGTGTGTGTGTGTGTGTGTGTGTGTGTGTGTGTGTGTGTGTGTGTGTGTGTGTGCGTGCGTGCGTGCGTGCGTGAGCGTCTGGCGGCCGCGTGCGTGCGAGGCGGAGAAGTATCCTCGTTAACCTGACTCGTCATGAAGCCCGAAGTTTAATAACCGTGTCTCGTGCGCCGCCTGATTGCACGCACACTCTCTCCCTCCTCCTCTGCCTCCTCTCGTTCCCTCCCTTTCTCTCTTCCTCCTCCTCTGCCTCTTCTCGTTCCCTCCCTTTCTCTCTTCCTCCTCCTCTGCCTCTTCTCGTTCTCTCCCTTTCTCTCTTCCTCCTCCTCTGCCTCTTCTCGTTCCCTCCCTTTCTCCTCCTCTGCCTCTTCTCGTTCTCTCCCTTTCTCCCTCTCTTCCTCCTCCTCTGCCTCTTCTCGTTCCCTCCCTTTCCCTCTCTTCCTCCTCCTCGTCTCTTCTCGTTCCTCCCTTTCTCCTCTCTTTCCTCTCCTCTGCCTCTTCTTCTTTCCTCTTCCTCTCCTCTGCCTCCTCTCATTCTCTCCCTTTCTCTCTTCCTCCTCCTCTGCCTCTTCTCATTCTCCTCTTTCTCCTCCTCCTCTGCCTCCTTCTCATTCTCTCCCTTTCTCTCTTCCTCCTCCTCTGCTCCTCTCATTTTCTCCCTCTCCTTCCCCCTCCTCTGCCTCTCTCATTCTCCCTTTCTCCTCCTCTCTTCTTCCTTTTCCCCTCCTCTCCTCCTCTCATTCCCCCTTCTCTCTTCCTCCCCCTCTTCTCATTCTCTCCTTTTCTCCTCCTCCTCTGCCTCCTCTCATTCTCTCCCTTTCTTCCTCCCCTCCTCTGCCTCTCCGTCCTCCCTTCCTCCTTCCTCTCTTTTGCCTCTTCTCGTCTCCTTTTTCCCCTTTCTCCCCTCCTCCTCCTCTGCCCTCCCTCTTCTTCCCTTCCCCCTCCTCTGCCTCTTCTCGTTTCCTCTCCTTTCTCTCTTCCTCCTCCTCTGCCTCTTCTCATTCTCTCCCTTTTCTCCTCTGCCTCTTCTCGTTCTCTCCCTTTCTCCCTTTCTCCTCCTCTGCCTCTTCTCCTTCCCTCCCTTTCTCCTCCTCTGCTCTTTTCGTTCTCTCCCTTTCTCTTCTCTTCCTCCCCTTCTGCCTCTTCTCGTTCTCTCCCTTTCCCCTATCCTCCTTATCACTTTCCTCCTCCTTCCTCTTCTCCTTTCCCCTCTTTCCTCTTCTGTCTCTTCTCGTCCTCTTCCTTTCTCCTCTCTTTCTTTTTCTACACCTTCTTGTCCTGTTCCTTCCTCCTCTTTTCCTTCCTTTTCTGCTTCCATTTTCCCATCTCCCACTCTCCTATCTGTTCCTCCTCTCCTCTTCTCCTTTCTCTCATCCCTTTCTCCCCCTCCTCTCCTCTTCTCCTTCCTCCTTTTCCTCTTCTCCTTCTTCCTCCTCTTCCCCCTTCTCCTTCCCCTCTCTCTCTCCTCCTCTCTCTCCTCTTCTCCTTTCCTTCCTCCTCTCTCCTCTTCTCCTTCCTCCTCTCTCCTCTTCTCCTTCCTCCTCTCTCCTCTTCTCCTTCCTCCTCTCTCCTCTTCTCCTTCCTCCTCTCTCCTCTTTAGCCCCTTCTCTCCCTGCTACCTTCTCCTATCATCCCTGTTCCTCTCCTCTTCCTTCTTAGTCGCATTCGTTCCTCCTTTTCCCTCCTCTTGTTCTCTTCCTTTCTGTTGTCCTCACCAACTATCCGCAAGCCCTGTCTCCTCTCTCTCTCTCTCTCTCTCTCTCTCTTTCTCTCTCTCTCTTTCTCTTCTCTCTCTCTCTCCCCTCTCTCTCCTCTCTCCTCCTCTCTCTCTCTCCCCTCTCTCTCTCTCTCCTCTCTCTTTCTCCTTTCCCCTCTCTCTTCACCTATTACCCGCTGTTTCAGGGCGGGGTGCCGGAACTCTTGCTCCTGTTAATGCCCTTCTTACCGACCGCACTACATTTATATTTTATATTATATATAATATTATATTATTATATATATATATATATATATATATTTGTGCACACACACACACCACACACACCCCACACACACCACACACACACACACACCCACACACACACACACACACATACACACGTAAATATTTGTTGTATATGTATGTAAATTATTTTCTCTATCATTCTTATCTTTCTGCGAGAATTTCTTATTTCCTATTTGCTGCGCGCCAAAACCCGCAGAGCATAATGAAAAAAGGAAGCCAGGCTATGTTTGGAATATCTTCGATCGGGAGATTATTAAACCGCTCACACGCACACACCAAACCCGTGCACGAACGTACACACATGCATACACACAGGCACATGTTTGGACATCCGCGCGCTGGCGTATACACATTTGCGAACATGCAAACAAACACATACGTACAGACACTCAAACGTATTTACACATAAACGCATATACGCGCACGCACACGCACACACGCACACACACACGCACACGAACACGCACACGCACACGCACACGTACACACACACACACACACACACACACACACACACACACAAACACAAAAACACACAAACACAAACACAAACACACCACACGCACACGTAATACACGCATGCACACACACACGCCCACACACAGACACACCCACACACACCAACACACACACACAATAGTGACACATACAGAATATTAAAAACATTTGGTAGAAATAATAATAATAATAATAATAATAATAATAATAATAATAATAATCAAAACAAATATGGTTTTCGAGAGAACGCGACCGGAATGGTCACAATAATACCATGATAATGATAAACAAATAACAATAAATAACGAAAATGAATGAAAATGATAAAGAAGAATTGGAATAATCAAGGATAAATGGTAATCATAATGACAACAGAAATATTAACATCTTTCAGTCGGATTAAATTTTATTACTAAATTTTATTGTTAATTTTATTATCATTTTATTCAATCTTATTTATTTGTTTATTTATTTTAGTGACTATGTTGCAAAATGCCTGTAGTGAAGAAACAGAATTCCAGCGGCGCAGTCATTATAATTACTGCAGAAAAAATAGAAACTTTAGTTGCAGCATGATACTAATTAGTGAGAAAATGAAAATTAGATTCTCTCTCTCTCTCTCTTCCTCTTTCTCTCTCTCTCTTTCTCTCTCTCTTTCTCTCTCTCTCTTTCTTTCTCTTTCTCTCTTCTCTTTCTCTCTCTCTTTCTCTTTCTACAGCTCCCTCTCTCTCTCTTTCTTTCTTTCTCTTTTTTCTTTCTCTTTTCTTCTCCTCTCTCTCTTCTCTCTCTCTCTCTCTCTCATCTCTCTTCTCTCTCTCTCTCTCTCTCTCTCTCTCTCCTCTCTCTCTCTCTCTCCTCCTCCTCGCTCTCTATTCTCTCTCTCTTCTTCCTCCCTCCCTCCCACTCTCCTCCACTCACCTCCCTCCCTCCCTCCCTCCCACCCTTCTTCTCTCCCTCCATCCCTTCCTCCCTCCCTCCCACCCTCTCTCCCACCCCCCCTTCCTCCCCCCCTCCCACTCAATCTCCCCCCCTCCCTCCCTCCCACCTTCTCTCCCAACCAC
>NC_051423.1:19662953-19668799 GCF_015228065.2 Penaeus monodon | reverse complement strand
AGGGGTATACACTATCTAATATATTATTATTGTTATTATTATTATTACTATTATTTTGATAACAACAACAACAAGGAACCCAACAACAACAACAACAACAACAACAACAGTTATCCAAACAGTCGGGTCCAAAACCAGAACTTTCGAAAACAATATCCGCAAACACTCGCCACCAACATACTGCTTCCCTTGGCTATGTTGGCGTCCATGTTTGCGAGACACACATACCCTCGGCTCGGCCCATGCTGTGCTGGTGATGTTGTGATCCTCGGAGGCTGCGGGACTCGGCAAACACCTGCTGTGGGATAACCATCGCGGGTTTGCAGGCGTTGCTCGTTGCAAATATTGACTTTATTTTTCTTGGAGGGGAAAGGGCGGGGTGTGTGTTTGTGTGTGTGTGTGTTGTGTGTTTGTGTGTGTGTGTGTTGTGTTTGTGTGTGTGTGTGTTTTTTTGTGTGTGTGGGGTGTGTGTGGTGTGTGTGTGTGTGTGTGTGTGTGTGTGTCATCGTCATTGTCATCATCGTCACCGTCATCACCATAACCATCACCACCACCACCCTCACCATCACCACCACCATCACCACCACCACCATCATTATCATCAATATTACCTTCCTCTTTATCAACACTATTATCACCATCACTGTAATCATCAGCATCATTAACGCTACCAATCTTTGTTGAAAGATTATTATTCATATTTCATAGCTAATCAGTTTTATATTTAGCGTTTTCGAGACAGCAAATATAAAGGTAACAATGAGGAAGAAAAAATGTGTTTGTGAATTATTAAATCTATTGTTTGTGTTGATCTAATTAGTGAATGTGATCGCATGCATTGAATGAAAGTCTAATTGTGTAGCTCCAGATCTGTCTGTCTGTCTGTCTGTCTCAATTTCTCTCTCTCTCTCTCTCTCTCTCTCTCTCTTTCTTCCTCTCTCTCTCTCTCCTCTCTTCTCCCCTCCTCTCTCTCTCTCCTCTCTTCTCTCTCCCCCTCTCCCTCCTCTCTCTCTCTCTCTCTCTCCTCTCTCTCTCTCCTCTTCTCTCTCTCTCCTTTTCCTTCTTCTCTCTGTGTATGTGTGTGTGTGACAGTGTGTATGTGTGTGTGTACGTCACCCACTCTCCATCTTCTTCCTTCCTCCCTCCTTCCCATTACTACCCCGCTCTCTCCCACCCTCCCTCCCTCCTTCCTTCTTACGCAATTGTTTTATGTAATTCTCAATTCCCCTCCTCCTCCTACCCCCTCTCCCCTCCCTACTCCTCTCTCCTCCACCCCTCTCTCTCTCTCTACTCTTATACTACACTTCCCCTCCACCTCTCCCCCCCCCCCCCCCCCCCCCCCTCTTCCCTTCTCTCTCTCCTCTCTCCCCCTCCCCACCCCCCCCCTCGCTCCCTCTGTAGGTTCAAAGTTATAAATTCTAAATCGTAGATTCAGAGTTGTAGGTTCAAAGTTGTAGTTCTAAGTTCTAAGTTCTAAGTTGTAGGTTCTAAACTGTAGGAAAGTTGTAGATTTAGAGTTATTGTTATAAATTTTAGGTTCAAAGTTAGAGGTTTTAAGTTATTGTTCTAAGTTGCAGGTTTAAGTTGTAAGTTCTAAGTTAAAGGTTTAAAGTTAAACAGGGTGATAATAATATGCTTTTAATTTCTCGAGCTTAACTTCAGTCAGGATTAGGGTTAATGCTCTTTCTTCTCTCTTCTCTCTCTCTCTCTCTCTCTCTCTCTCTCTCTCTCTCTCTCTCTTCTCTCTCTTTCTCTCTCTTTCTCTCTCTCTCTCTCTCTCTCTTTTCCTCTCTCTCTCTCTCTTCTCTCCCTCTCCTTTTCTCTCTCTTCCTTTTCTTCCTCCTCTCTCTCTCTCTCCCCCTTCTCTCTCGCTCTCTCTCTCTCTCTCTCTCTCTCTTCCTTCTCTTGCCTCCATCTCATTTCCCCCCCTTCGTCTTCCCACCTCTTCTTTAATCTCTCTCTTCCCCTTTCTTCTTGTTCTTCACCTTTTTTAAGCAACGTTTCTATATAGTCTTTCTCATTTTCTTCTTCTCTTTTCTCTCTTTCTCCTCTTCTCTCCTTCTCTTATCTCTTTCTCCTCTTTTTTTATTTCTCTTTATCATCTCTTCTCTTCCCTCCTTCCATCTCCTATCCCTCTCTTTTCCCTTCTTTTCTACCTCTTCATCTTTCTCTCTTCTCTCTTCGCTCTTTTCGTATTCCTCTCTCTCTTTTTCTGTTTTTTTTATTTATTTTTTTTTTTTATTGCTGGTTTATTATTATTATTGTTGTTGTTGTTTTTATTATTGTTATTATTATTGTCATTGTTATTATTATTGTTATTATTGTTATTATAGTAGTAGTAGTAGTAGTAGTATTAGTAGTAGTATTGGATATTGATATTAGTATTAACATTAATATTGATATTGATATTATTAGTAGTGTTAATATTAATATCAATAATAAAATTAATATTGACATTACTATTGATGTTTATATTAATGTTATGTTGATATTGATTTCAATATGAATTCTAATAATAATTTTGAAATAGATTTTAATTTTGATATTCATTTTTATATTAATTTCATATTAATATTAATATTATATAGATAGTGTACTGATACTGATATTGATGTTGACATTAACATTAATATTCATAATAATGTTATTGATATTATTATTGTTATTGATACTATTATTAGTATTATCATTATTATTAATATTATAATTATCATTATTGTTATTATTATCACTACTATTAGACTTTTGTACATGCAAGTATATCCTGGTAACAGACAAAATTTACATATTAACAGATAAGATTTACATATTATGGGATAAGGATTTTGATAAGGGATTTTCAAGCATATATGAATTTCCAAAGTTGTCTCCAAGTTGAAGATTTGGCACTCCTATTAAGTTTGTGTGTGAGGGGAGGGGGGGGTTTGTCTCTGTCTGTTGCTTCTCCTTTCTCTCTCTCTCTCTTTCTTTCTTTCTTTCTTTCTTTCTTTCTTTCTCTTCTCTCTCTCTCTCTCTCCTCGTCTCTCTTCTTCTTCTCTCTCTCTCTCTTTCTCTCTTCTCTTTCTTTCTCTCTCTCTCTCTCTCTCTCTCTCTTTTTCTCTCTCTCCCCTCTCTCTCTCTCTCTCTCTCTCTCTCTCTCTCTCTCTCTCTCTGTCTCTCTCGGAAATAGAGACAGAGAGAAACAGAAACATAGGTAAAGGGAGAGACTGAGAGACAGAAAGAGAGAGAAAAAGACAGAAAGAAAAAAAGAAAAAAAGAAAGAAAGAGAGAAAAAGATGATGGAAGAGAGTGATAGGCAGGCCGAAAAAAGAGAAAATGAAAAACGGAGAGCGAGAGAGAGAGGTAGACAAATAAAGAAAGAGAGATATAGAGAGAGGAAACACGCGGAAGAGAGAGAGCCAAGCCGGTATTGATCTTTCTGGTCAGGACAAACGTGCATTTTATTCGCCTAGTATATATATATATATATATTATATATATATATATATATATATATATATATATATATATATATATATAATTTATTTTTTTATTTATTTATTTTTATATATTTATTTTTTTATTTATTTATTTTGTTTTTTTATTTATTTGTCTTTTTATTCATTTTTGTCACACCTGTTTGTCGCTCTGCTTATTCGGACAACCATCAGGCGTGTGCTAATAAGGGAGGTGGTTGTTCGCTTTTGTTGTTGTTATTGTTTTGTTGTTGTGGCTGTTGCTGTTTTGTTTTTGTTAGTGTCATTATATGTTGGTCACCAATGGTATTATTATCATTATAATTTTCATCTCTGTCATTAATTAAACTTATTAATATCATTATCATTTTCCTCATTGTCATTGTTATTCCCACTATCATTATTATTGTTGTTCGTATTATTATCACAATTATTATCATTATTATCATTATCATCATTATCATATTATTATCATTATCATCGTCATCATATCATTATCATTATTATCATATTATCTTTATTATTTATCATTAACATCACTGTTGTTATAAGCTTGTTTTATTTTTTATCGTTAAGATTTCCTCCTATGCAGCATGCTACGTGAGCGCAGCGTTTCATAAAGCTTCGTTCAACATGATTCTCTCTCTTACCTTGTTTCGTGGTGACTTTGCCAAGCTTTGTGTGGCATCAGAGCTCCAGTCATAGCTTTTTGCTTATTTATTAGTGTATTTATCTATCTGTCTGTCTATCTTTATGTCTACCTGTCTGTTTATTTATTTATCTATCAGTTTGTGTATCTGTTTATCTGTTTATCTATCTATTTATCTATCTATCTGTTTGTTTATCTGTTTATCTGTCTGTTTATCTATCTATTTATCTATCTGTCTGTTTATCTGTCTATATGTTTATCTGCCTATCTATTTATCTGTTTATCTATTTATCAATCTATATAGCTGTATATTCATTTTTTGATTTATGTTTACTATTTTTATTAGTACAAGATATATAGAAAGATATATATGTAGAAACACATATATAGATATAGATATGAATATATAGATACTTGTAAATATATATAGATACTTGTAAATATATATAGATAGAGACACATATATAGATATAGATATGAATATATAGATACTTGTAAATATATATAGATAGAGACACATATATAGATATATCCTGAATGATATGCAAATGTATGTACTTTAAATATATACTTAGAGACAATATAATTTAGAATGAATATAAGTACTGTGGAAATGATTATAGATAGACCTTTAGATATAGATATAGAATATATAGATCTTGTAAAATGTAAGATAAGGGACACATATAAGATATAGGGTGAGGTATGCAAATGTATTATTTGCATTTTTGGCTTACTGCTGAAAAATGAATGTGAAATGATGTTAATTCCTTTCCGAGATTCGCGTGGATCAGAGAATATTGATTTAGTAAAAAGAAAGAAAGGGAAAAAAATATAGGGGGGGGGGGATGTGTATATAATTGTGAAGGTTTGTGATTTATTAAAAAAAAAAATGGAGGGGGGGGGGATGTGTATATAATTGTGAAGGTTTGTGATTTATTTAAAAAAAAAATGGAGGGGGGGGATGTGTATATAATTGTGAAGGTTTGTGATTTATTAAAAAGAAAGAGAGAGAGAGAAAAAAAAAATTGGGTGGGGATATGTATATAATTATGAAAACTGATTGTAAACATTGTAAAAGCTTCGTGAGGATGAGGCGGAGCTATGGTTTGCGAATAAAAATCATGATGATAACGGTGATAATGATAATATAATGTAGGGTAATATTTAATGATAGTGATATTGGTAATGATAATAATTGTAAATAATTATAAGTATAAATTATGTCAAGGAGAATAACTACTAATAGTGATTAAAGAAATAAACAGACGGGCAAATAATAATGAAAATATTAATAATGATATGACAGTAATGAAGATGTTAATGATATTAAGAATGCTACTATTATTATAGCAACAAGAATGAGGATGATACTATTATTAATAATAATCATAATGATAATGAAGGTAATGTTGATGATAAGGATAATGATAATAGTAATAATAATGAAATAATAAATCATAATGATAATGACAATAATGATGGTGAAGGTGATAATGATGCTCATGATAATGATGATAATGAAGATGATAATAATGGTGATGATAATGACAGTGGCAATGGTAATGATTATTATTATTATTATTATTGTTGTTGTTGTTGTTGTTGTTGTTATTAGAGAAATAATACTAATACTAATGATAATAATAATGATATTGATGATAATAATAATAATAGTAACAATAATAATGATCACAATAATAATCATTATAATAAAAGTAACTATAATAATGATGATAATA
>NC_051423.1:19655453-19657953 GCF_015228065.2 Penaeus monodon | reverse complement strand
TAATGATAATAATAATAATAATAATAATAATAATAATAATAATTATTTTATTATTATTATTACTATATCGTTTATATCTCGGGCTTTGCAATATACGGTGGTTGGGTCGTTTTGTTTGTGGTGGATATGGAATTACTGGAATTATGGATGTGGAATTATGAAATCATTTGTGATAGATATGGAATTATGGAATTATTGCTTGGATTTTATTTATTTGAAGGTGATTTTGTATTGTTTTTTTTTTGTTTTGTTTTTTTCTGTGTCGGTTGTTAGAGATCGTCTTGACTTTCGTTGGCTGTTATAGGGTTTTTGAAAAATGTATTTAAAACTGTGATTAACGGTGATGTGTCGGCTTATTTTCTTTTATAGGTTATGACTCAAAAGCTATTAAGCGTATATGTATTGTAGAGGATTATGTGGGATTTTAATGGAATGATATTGACATATCTACACACGCACACACACACACACACACACACACACACACACACATATATATAATATATATATATAATATATATATATATATATATATATATATATATATATATATATATATATATATATATATATATATGCATTTATGTGCCTCCCTTATATAAGTTATTCTATATTCGTTATATTGCATATTATAGAGATCAGACAGACATTGATAGATATACGATAAAAGGTGAGGTACGTAAGTAGGTAAGCAGATAGACAGATGCAAGATCCGAGCCCAATTTGCTCAGCTGTCACTCGCCCAGTAGCATCGCTGAGTCCGTCTGAATGGCTTGTGGCATTATATATATATATATATATATATATATATATATATATATATATATATATATCTAATTATATATATATATATATACAACCACACCGCATATTTTACATATTATTTTATTGTGTGTGTGTGTGTGTGTGTGTGTGTGTGCAAACCAAACGCAACCCACAAAAAAAGAATCAAACTGAAACCGACCCACCTCGAGCCAAGCCAAGCCAACTCCAAACAAAGAGCAAGCCAACGCGATGAACCCAGCTTGCACCAGCTCACAAGGCCTCGCTCGGGACTGGACGAATCTCGAGAGGAAAACTTGCGCAGGAGCTTTGACACTGAAGGGAAGGGATGCGTGAGTGTCCTAATGAAACCTCTACTTCTTAAACGATCGTCTTTATGCTTAGGAGGAGAGGAGTCCTTGGCGTTAGGATATGAGGAAGAAATACGAGGCTTCAGGGGTTTGTGGTGAAAGGATGTGGTACCTTAGGGCCTGATGTGGTGGGGTTGGGAAATCTTTTCGTTGTTTTTGTTGGTGGTGGTGGTGGTGGTTCTAACGTTGTTGTTGTGATTATTATTATTATCGTTGTTGTTGTTATTATTATCATTCTCATTATTATTCTATTACTGTTATTAATACTATTAATGTTACTGTTACTATTACAATTACTACTGGTATTTTTATCATCATCATCATCATAATCATTATCATCATTATCGTTGTTGTGCTGTTTTTATTATTATCATTACCATTATCAATGTTATTATCATTAATATCATAGTCACCATCAATAACATTATTGGAAATAACAACAATATGCTCGCATAACCCAGAACTGTATTCAACCAGAAACAGATAAATAGCCTATGTGTTAATTTATTTGTTCGACACCCGTGAAATTTTCAGTATTATCTTCAATAAAATGACGACGATTATGATCGCTATTATTTACTTTATTATCAGTAACACTTTCTTTCTTCTCCTATATTGTATATTTTTAAGCACATTTATATATTTTAAACCAGTTTGAAGGTGACGAAAAACAGCGGTGGAAATTAACATTTAAGTCTACGGTTGTTGAACCCACGTTTCACTTCCTTTTTTCCGACTTCAAAATGTAGAGTACGAAAATGTTACTTGTTATTAATTATCAATGCGGAAAAAGACTGGTGTCTAATTTATTTACAGAAAAAAGAAAATTATTTCTAACAAATATATACTATCTATGTTCTGTGTATTTTCCTAGAAACAAATATAGGTCTATTATAGAAAAAGTACTAAATATATATTCTTTCATGTATTCCTAGAAACAAATATATAGCGTTTAACTTATCTATAGAAAAGATAAATGTAATATATATTATCTGTGTTCTGTGTATTTTCCTAGAAACTACAATATGGCGTCTAACTTATTTATAGATAAAATAAATGTAACAAAATATATATTATCTGTGTTCTGTGTATTTTCCTAGAAACTAAAATACAGCGTATTCACGATCTCGGTGACAATGGAATAAAAAGATTTGTTGCAGCTGTGACACACGCGAACCCAAGGCTGGTAAAAGGTTAAAAAAAACGTAATGAAAAGCGACATCTCAGCTGATGTCTTTCATTGCACCACCTTCTGCAGTGCCGCTGTAGTACCAGGGATTTTTGTGCAGACACTGAGACTTTTGAAAGCTGTGATTATAAATAGATTTAACGAAGAAAGAAGCGTTGGAAGTTTGGGGATAAAGCGC
>NC_051423.1:19640453-19645453 GCF_015228065.2 Penaeus monodon | reverse complement strand
GTCTCCCTTTCTCTTACTAATTTTGTGGTATATATATTTATTTTATTTTATTTTATTTTATTTTATTATTTTTATTATTATTAATATATATATATATATATTTTTTTTTTTTTTTTTTTTTTTTCAAGAGAAGGAAGGTTAGCGGAGTAATGTGGCTCTGTTGTTACTTTTATTTATTCATTTACTTACTTATCTTTCTATTTATCTGTGTGGCTGTGTTGATTTTGTTAATTCTAGTTTTTCTTTTCTTTCCCAAATTTGGGAAGAATGAAAAAGAAAGAGAGGTAGAGAGAGAAAATGAACGAGAAAGAGAGAGAGGGGGGAGGGAGCAAGAGAGAGGGGGGAGGGAGCGAGAGAGAGAGAGAGAGAGAGAGAGAGAGAGAGAGAGAAGAGAGAGAGAGAGAATTAAAGAGAGAGAGAGAATTAAAGAGAGAGAGAGAATTAAAGAGAGAGAGAGAGAGAGCCCCAAAATAGATAAACACACAAACGAATAGAGAGAAATCGATAAGCAGATGATATACACAGAATATAATCTAAAAAGTGTCGTAAAAAATCATAATGTTGATGAAGATTGAGTTTTCGATAAAGTCAACATTCTCCGGACAACGGAAAAAAAAAAATCTCCTTCTTTTTCTTCTCCTTCATCTTCTTCGTCTCCTTCTTCTTCTTTTTTCTTTTCTTTTTCCTCTTTTTCTTATTATTATTTCTCTCCTTATTATTATTATAATTATCATTATTATTTTTATTGTTATTATTATTATTATTATTATTATTATTATTATTATTATTATTATTATTATTATCATCATTTCTACTTCTTCATCCTCCTCCTTTTCTTCTTCTTTTTCTTCTTCTTATTTTTTTATATTTCTTCCTCTTCTTCTTCTTATTCTTATTCTTATTTTTATTCTTTTTGTGATCTAGATATTCAAACGGTTTAGTGAAATTCCCATACTAGTTAAAATATCTTATAAAAATTTACGATGCATGATGTGGTTTAATTGGCCTGTGTTGCAAGCCATTAATGCAATTTCCAAGATGTTTTTTAGTGCATTTTAGTTTAGTTCTGAGCCAAATTTAGGATTAAAATGTCAAAAATTTAAGGCTTAGTTGCGCATCCCAAGGGGGGGGGGGGGGGTACACGCTGTTGCTCTGAAATAATGATAATGGATAAATATGTAAATGATTAATGAATAAATGAAGGTATAAATGATAAAATAGATTAATGAATGAATAATTAAATGAAGAAGCAAATAAAAATTGATAAATAAATAAAGAAATGAGGGAAGAAAAAAAAAAAAAAAGTCGATAGATAAGATAGATTGATAAGATCAGATAGATAGATAGGAATAAGATAAGAAATAGATAGATATATAAGAAATAGATAGATAAATCAAATAAGTAATATAGAGAAATAAAGTGAACTTTGGTACAGATACAAAGAGAAGATAGATAAGATAATATGAAAAAAAAGTAATTTTGATATAGATAAATAAATGAGATAAATAGAATGATATAAAGAAATAAAGGATAATTTGAGTGTAGATAAATAGATAAAATAAATAAAATTACATAAAAAATGGGCAATTTATAGATAAACTAATGACATAAAAAAAATGAAATAATATAATAAAGATTATTTTGAATGCAGATAAATAAATGAGATTTAAAAAATTTATATAGAAATAAAGACTCTTTTGAATGCAGAGGAATAGATAAGATAAATGAAATTATATAAAGAAATAAAAGGAAATTTGAACACAGAAAAAAAATGAGATAAATAAAATAATAAAAAGATAAAGATTAATTTAATTAAAGATTAATTTATCTTTAATTAATTTTCATATTTCAGATGAAATAATAAAATAAATAAAAATTAATTTGGATGCAGATAAGTATATAAATAAATCCTATTATCTACAACATGTTCATCTGAAGCATTAAATACAGAAGATAATAGGAATAAATAAGAAATGAAGAGCACTTTGAATAATAGAATAATATAATATATACTTTACTATAAGATAATATAATTACTAATTTAATATAAATAGTAATACTCTCTAAGTAATATATAAGATAATATAATATAATAAATAATATAATATAATGAAAATAATGATAATATAATATCTTATACGATATTTAGAAATGAAGAGGACATTTTGATTGCCGTAAATATAATAATAAGCAATAATATAATTTTGATACAATAGTAGATAAGTATAAAAAAAATTTTAAATAAGGTCCATTTGAATGCAGATAAGTAAATGAAATAAGGAATATGATATGATTAAATAAAGTCTAATTCGGGCGCCTCTTTTCCTCCTATTCGCGCGTAAGGAACTTATTTTCTGGTGAGTATAATGCTCTGTTTTTTTTTTTTTTTTTTTTTTTTTTTTTTTTTTTTTTTTTTGTTCCCTTCTTCTGTTTTTGTTTTATTCCCTTCTTCTGTTTTTGTTTTATTTTCTTCTGTTTTGTTTTATTCCCTTCTTCTGTTTTTGTTTTATTCCCTTCTTCTGTTTTTGTTTTATTCCCTTCTTCTGTTTTTGTTTTATTCCCTTCTTCTGTTTTTGTTTTTATTCCCTTCTTCTGTTTTTCGTCTTATTCCCTTCTTCTGTTTTTGTTTTATTCCCTTCTTCTGTTTTTCGTCTTATTCCCTTCTTCTGTTTTTGTTTTATTCCCTTCTTCTGTTTTTGTTTTATTCCCTTCTTCTGTTTTTCGTTTTATTTTCTTCTGTTTTTGTTTTATTCCCTTCTTCTGTTTTTCGTTTTATTTTCTTCTGTTTTTGTTTTATTCCCTTCTTCTGTTTTTGTTTTATTTTCTTCTGTTTTGTTTTATTCCTTTCTTTTGTTTTTCGTCTTATTCCCTTCTTCTGTTTTTGTTTTATTCCCTTCTTCTGTTTTTTTCTTCGAGTCTCTGGTTTTATATTGGGGAAAGAGTGAGATAAAGGTGAGAGAGGAGAGAAAAAGAAGGAAACAGGAGAAGAGAAAAGAAAAAGGAGAGGAGAAGAAAGAAAGTGAAAAAAAGATAGATAGGAGAAGATAAAAAAGGAAGAAATAGTAGAAAAGAAAAGAAAAGGAAAGAGGAATAGACAGAGGAAGAAAAAAAAATAGACAGGACACACACACACACACACACACACACACCACCCCCACCACAACACACACTCCACCCCACACACCCACCACACACCCACACACCACACACCACCACACACACACACACCCCACAACCCCCCACACCACACTACAAGACCGACAACATACACACACACACACACCACCGACACACACACACACACACACAGACACACATCACTCACACCACACACACACACACACACACACCACACACACACACACACACACACACCACACACACACACACCCACACACACACACCCACTCCCCCACACACACACTACACACACTCCCACAACAACACACACACACACACACACACACACACACACACCCAAACACAAACACACACCACACACACACTACACACACACACACACCCCTCGCACACACAATACACACACACACACACACACACATACACACACACACTCACCCGTCCCCCCCCACACACACACACTCACCCCCCCCCCCACACACACTCACCCCCCCCCACACACACACTCACCCCCCCCACACACACATATCATAAATTTAATAAACGTCGAGGAAAAAACGTCACCCCTTTTCTCCTCCCGCGTTCAAAATTTGCATCAAAACACGCAACAACAGCTGTTCGGAAATGGCCGAGAGAGAGCCTTGAGATGGAGCCCCAAGGAGAGCTTTGAGAACGAGGCCGCGAGGGGGGGAAAGCTCCTTCGAGGGGGGGGGGGGCGAGGAAGGGAGCTGGTTTGCGATTTTTTTTTTTTTTTGGGGGGGGGGTTTTTTTTTCTTTTCTTTCTATCGTTATATCTTTTTATCTTCTTCTTTTCTTCTTCTTTATCGTCTTCTTCTTCTTTTTCTTCTTCGTCTTCTTTTTCTTCTACTTCTTCTTCCACTTCTTCTTCTTTCTTCCTTTCTTTCTTCTGGGGGGTGGGGGGTCTATTTATCTATCTATATGTGTATATATGTATGTATATATATATTTTTTTATTTATTTTTTTTTTTTTTTATTTATTTATTTATTTTTTTTTTTTTTTTGAGGATTTAGGGGAAAAAATTAGGTGGTTATTAATATTTATGTTTATTTTTTTTTTTTTTTTTTTTTTTTTTTTTTTTTTTTTTTTTTTTTTTTTTTTTTTTTTTTTTTTTTTTTAGGCTGCGGTGGGTTGGATGTAATGTTCAAAGAAGCTTCATGAAAGTTATGAAAGAGCTTATAGATTTTCCTTTTATTTGTTTGTTTGTTTGTTTATATCGGGGGGGGGTCATAAAAAAATGGTCTGGATCTGAAAAATTTTGCAAGAAAAACTAAATGTTTGATTTTTTTTTTTTTTATGGAAATGGTAGAAATTATTTTTAGAATCTTTTCTTATGGAATGTTCTTCAAGGAAAAAGAAAAAAAAATATATAAAAGTTTATAAATAACTGATTTCGAAACGTTCATCTAAATTAATCTTAGATTTTTTTTTTCATGGAAAGTTCTTTATGAAAAAAGAAGAAGAAGAAGAGAGAGAGAGAGAGAGAGAGAGAGAGAGAGAGAGAGAGAGAGAGAGAGAGAGAGAGAGGAAATATATATTATATATAATATATATATATATAATATATATTATATATATATATAACACATCTTCATCATTACGGTAGTTCATGTTTGACGCCGTGGTCACAGCATGTACTTAATGTGTTTTCATGTTGTGATCTCTGGAGGAGTACGTGGTAGGGTCCCCAGTTCCTTTCCCGGAGAGTGCCGGTGGTACCTTTTAGTATCTTCTCCTATTATCCGGGCTGGGACCACACTTGACTTGGCTGGCTTGGCCCCAGTGGCTAGTAGCATCAAGGTGAGTTCTTGCCCAAGGGGGGAAACCCCCAACCGGCCCC
>NC_051423.1:19630274-19635274 GCF_015228065.2 Penaeus monodon | reverse complement strand
CCTCCATTATTCTCCCTTTTCCTCCTCCCCTTCCCTTCTCCTCCCCAACCCCTTCCCTTCCTCACTTCTTATTTTCCTCTTATCTTCATCCTATTTCCCTTTCTCTTCATCTGCATCCTCCCCAACTCTCCATCTTCATCCTCTTCTTCTTCCTCTCCCCTTTTCTCCTTCCTCTGCTCCCCTTCTCTCCCTCCCTCCCTTCCTCTTTTGAACCTCCTTCCTTCCTTCCTTCCTTCCTCCTCCTTTCCTCGCTTTTGGTATGTAAATTTTTCTTTCTATTTACCCCTCTTCCTTCCTTTCCTCCCTTCCATCCATTTTTACATCCCCTCTTCTCCTTTCTCATCCTCGTACTTTGTTCTCCTCCCTTCCTCGCTACATCATGTATCTCCTTTTCTTCCTCTCTCCTCTTCCCTCATTCTTTTCTCTCCTTCATCGCCTCCTCTCCTTCCTTTCTTCCTCTCTCGCTTCTTCATCTTCCCCTCTCTAGCCTCCTCCTCCTCTCCCCCTCTTCCCTCTTCTCCTCTCCCCTTCTCCCTCTTTTCCTCCCCCTTCTCCCTCTATTCTTCCTCCCTCGCTTCTTCATCTTCCCCTCTCTATCCTCCCTCCTCCTCTCCCCCTCACCCCACCCCCCCTTCCTCTTCCCGTCTCTTTATCCCTCAGCTTCACTATGCAAATTTCCCTTCCTTTCCTCACTTGTTTGAATCGCTTCGAGTTGTTTTGCGCTTGTTGATGGTTTGATTTGTATTATTATTGTTATACCATCATCATTATCATTGTTATTATCATCATCATCATTATTATTATTATCATTATTATTATTATTATTATTATTATTATTGTTGTTGTTGTTATTACTATCATTATTGTTATTATCATTATCATTATTATTTATTGTTGTTGTTGTAATTGTTATCATTATTATTATCATCATTATTATTATTATTATTACAATCATTATCCTCATCATCACTACTACTATTGTTATTATATTATGATTATTACTAACATCATACAATTATCATCATTATCATCACCCTCATAATTATCATTAAATTCATTACCAAGGTCACGATAACAATAGATGCAAACAGTTTTACGCCCACTTACAGGCCTTCGCCTCCGCCCACCAGACGCCCATCTGTCATTGGGGATGGGCGTGCGGGCGTGCGGGCGGGGTGCAGATAGCCAATGAGCTTCCATTAACGCCTGAAATACGAGAAATTGCCGCGTTGTCTTTGGGTTTTTTTGTTTTGTTTTGTTTACTTGTTTATTTGTTTATTCATATTTATATTTTTTATTTGTTTGTTTGTTTGTTTCGGGGTGTGGGTTAAGGGAAAGAGAAGTTTTTTTTTTTTTTTTTTTTGAGGGGAGAAGGGAAGGGGGTAGGAGAGTAGGGGTGGGAGGGCGGGGGAGGGGGTTGGGGAGAGGGGGAAGGATGGAGGGAAGGGGAGAGGGAAGGATGGAATGAGGGGGAGAGGGAGGGGAAGAGGGAAGGACGGAGGGAGGGGGAGGAGGAGGGGGGAAGTATCTAGGGAGGGGAAAGGGGAGAGGGGAAGGATCTAAAGAGGGGGAGGGGAAGAGGGAGAGGGGAAGGACGGAGAGAGAGGGATATAGAGAGAGAGAGAGAAAAAAACACAGTGGTTTGTGTTTTTCCTTTTCTTGGGTGTGGGCCGGTGGGGGTTGGGGGGGGGGTGAAAGGGAGACCAATTACAGATAAAGTGGAGGGAGAAGGTGTGGGTGGAGGGAGGGGCGAGAGGGGAAAGGAAAAGAGGGAAGGGAGGAAAGTGGAGATGAGGAAAAGGGGAGGAGAACGAGACTGAGAGTTTAGGGAGGGAGGGAGGGAAGGAAGGAGGGAGGGAGGGAGGAAGGAAGACAGGACGGATAGCAGAGAGGGAGAATATACGAAAAGAAGGGAGGAATGGAGACAGACGAGAACGAGAGTAGGAGGGAGGGAGGAGGAGGGAAGAAGATATGTAACAGAGAGTAAATGGAAGAAAAAAAGGGGGGAGGGGGAAGAGGGGAGAGTGAGGAGGGAAGTGGGAGAAGGAAGGAGAGAGGGAGAAGGGGAAGGGGGAGAGGGAGCAAATAGGGAGAGAGGGGAGGGGAGAGGGAGTGAGGGGAGAGAGGGGGGAGAAGATGGCAAAGGGAGTGAGGAGGGGGAGAGGGGAGAGGGGAGAGAAGAGGAGACAGGGAGAAGGGAATGAGGAGGGGGAGGGGAGAAGGAGGGGGGGAGGACCGTCAAGGCTCATAGCAACAGGTCTTGTCGAGTCAAAGGAACTTACGAAGAAAAGAGACAATAAAGACTGAACTGAACTGAAAATGAATGTTAGCTGAATAGTGAAAATAAGATCATTAGATTACAAACGGAAAGAAGAAAGATTATAGTAGGAAAATACGATAGATAAATAGAAGAATAAAGGTGATGATAAAAGGATAACAAGAGACAGATAGAATAGGAATAATAATGATGATAATAACAATGATAAAATGATAATGGTAATAATGGTGATAATGATAATGATGGTAATAATGATAGTAATAATGATTATGGAAAAAAAAAATCATTTTTAAAGAGGAAAAAGAAAGTGTTTCAGTGTAATTCATCTTTCAAGATTTTTTCCGTCTGGACCCGGTGATGGATCGTGGGGGGCGGAGGGGGGGGTTAAAAGGCCAGTGACCTCGCGCTGTTTCTTTCTTATTCTTCTCCTTATTATTTCTCTCTCTTCCTCTGTCTCTGGCTCTCTCTCTCTCTCTCGCTCTCTCTCTCTCTCTCTCTCTCTCTCTCTCTCTCTCTCTCTCTCTCTCCTCTCTCCTCTCTCCTCTCTCTCTCTTCTTTCTCTCTCTTTCTCTCTCTCTCTCTTTCTCCTCTTCTCTCTCTCTCTCTCTTTTCTCTCTCTCTCTCTCTCTCTCTCTCTCTCTCTCTCTCTCTCTCTCTCTCTCTCTCCCTCTTTCTCTCTCGCAAAAGAGAAATACATTTCCTTGTCTCCTTTTCACTCACCCGTTATTCTCTTTTCGCTTAAATACTCCACTTCAAGATTTCTAACGAGACTTCGCGAGATTTAACGAGACTTAGTAAACAGTTCTAAGGCGTTCTTGCTTCAGGTTGACGTTAGGTGCACGTAAGCATTTAATTTGCTCGTGAATTTACATAGCTTGCATTCTCAGTTGCTTATGTGTTGCTTGTAGGTTGCTTATAGGATATTTATATGGTGAATATAGATGAGATGAAAGATGTAATTAAGTTGCATATACGTTGCATATGAGTTTGATACAAGTTGTGCGTTCATCGTATGTTATCATATAAGCTACACGTAACTTTGATGTATGTTGCACATAAATTGTAAACAAACTGAGTATAAATTCGATGCGAGTTGTCCATACGTTTGATGTAGGCCACAAAGTTGCACATAGGCTGCGCATTGCATTGCATAGAAGCAACCGCTGCCCAAAACGACAAGAGTCAGTAATGAATCTCATTTTCCTCATTATTTCTTTTATCTATTTATTAATGAATTAATTTATCTATCTATTCATGTATCTATCTATTTATCTGTTTATTTATTTATCATTTAGTTAGATAGATATATTTTTTTTATTTCCTATATTTTTATTTGTTGTTGTTGTTGTTGTTTTGGCTAAATCATTTATCTATCTATCTATCTGTTTAATCTATTCATCATTTATTTCTTTATCTAGCCACGACTTGCATGATCATGAACACTCAGCTTGCATGATCGATTTACACAGTCTAATGACATGATCTAACTTAATAATCAACGTGCATGGTGTGATTGCAATCTAGTTGCAAAGCCCGATTGCATGATTGGATTGCACAGTCTTATTACTGATTTAATTATTTTGTTTGGATTCATTAATTATTTACATAATCTGTAGGACCTGATTGCATAGTGATTGCAATATTGATAATGATAGTGATAGTGGCATTACTGACTGTGATGATAACACTGATATCTTTATATTGGTGATGATAATTAAAAAGATGGTAATGATAGTAGTAATGATGATGAGAACGATAATGATAGTGATAATGATAATAATTATGATAATGATGATATTGGTAACAGTAATGGTAAAGGTAATAATAATGATAATGGTAAAATAATGGTATTGATAAATAATGAAGATGATAACATTAACATGTTACACCTTTCCTGCCTTACATCCTCACCTAGACCTCGTGGAGGATGTGCAAATCAGCCCAGCAACTCACTATATCAGAAATCGCTCTGAAATAATAAGTGTCTGTTAGCAGAGAGATCTCATGTTAGACCATGTCCCTCTGGCTATCATCTGATAGCTGACAGGTGTTTGTTAAAGAAAAAAAGAGTGTTTATCTGCTCAAAGATGGGATAATGCAAAGAATGTATATAATTTTGGTATCAACGTATATTCAGATAATAAGTAAATTTTTAAAAAATGAGAAAATTAATATCAAATTGGTAAAGCTCAATCACATAACAAATTTAGACTAGGTATTACTTTCAAATGATTATTCAACATTGATTTTCAAACATATATAAATGAATACAGCCTTGGTTATTCCAGCAAAGAAAAAAGTACCATACCTGAACACGTACTCTCGATGGCTCATGAAGCCACACGTTATTTAAATGAAGTTTAATGTAACATCCCATGACAAATTCCATTTTTCTCATGAATTTGCTTAACACTTGAATCCCACAGAATATTTCAAGCTACAGCAAAATCCAAGACAATCATCTTTCATCTTTATAAATGAAATCAAAGATCTAACCATCGAGAGAGTGGCGTAAACAAAACGTTTCAAAACTTTTCCTAGATTATCGACATGTCATTTCGTACATCACTTCAACTAAACGATATAATAAAAATGATAATGACAATATAACCAGTGATAGATATAATATTGACAATGATACTAATGAAGGATGGTAATCTTAATAACGATGATTTGATGATATTCACGAAAATGATGATAATGAAGATCATAATAACAATAA
>NC_051423.1:19622774-19625274 GCF_015228065.2 Penaeus monodon | reverse complement strand
GGGGGTGCCCCTGGGTGTCCCTAGGTGCCCCTGGACGCCCCCTGGTGGTCGGAGTTCCTCGCTCTTACCCCTTGATGTTTCTCTCCCATTCCCTCCCTTACACCTCGATGCCCCTCTTCCTACCCCTCGCTTGCCCTTCCCCCTCCCCCTCGATGCCCCTCTCCCTTCCCCTCACCCCCTCTCCTACCCCTCGCTTGCCCTTCCCCCTACCCCTACCACCTCCCCCTACCCCTCGATGCCCTTGGTCCCATTCCGCAGACCTCCAGCCCTGGGCCTACCCCCTCCCATCCCCCCTTCCCCTCTCCTGTTTCTTGTTCCCTCTCATGCAATTATTCTTTATTTTCTCTCCCGAAATTATTCCTGGTTTCTTTCCATTCTCTTTCTTCCTCTCTCATGCGTTTCGTATCATGCATTTCCTGTGTTTTTTTGTTTTTTTTTTACCTATCTCCCCTATTTCCAGTCATGCATTTCCAGTATTTTCTCCTTATCTCCTTTATTTCTAGTCATGCATTTCCAGTATTTTCCCCCAGTCTCTCTGATTTCTAGTCATGCATTTCCAGTATTTTCTCCCTATCTGCAGTTTTCTCTCTTCCTCTCTCATGCACTTCGTATAATGCATTTTTGTGGTTTTTTTTCCTATCTCCTTTATTTCCAGTTTTTTTCTCCCTGTCTCCCTTATTTCCAGTCATGTATTTCCAGTCATGCATTTCCAGTATTTTTTCCTTATCTCCCTTATTTCCAGTATTTTTTCCCTATCTCCCTCATTTCCAGTCATGCATTTCCAGTATTTTCTCCCCATCTCTCTAGTTTCTAGTCATGCATTTCCAGTATTTTCTCCCTATCTCAATGTTTTCCTCTTTTCCAGCTCATATGCATTTTCGTGTTTTTTCCTATCTCCCTTTATTTCCAGTTCTTTTTCTCCCTTCTCCTCATATTTCCATCATGTTACCAGTCATGCATTTCCAGTATTTTCTCCCTATCTCCTACCAAATACGTTTCCCCTATTTCCAGTCATGCATTTTCCCTCTGATTCATGCATGCGAGGCTGATCGTCAGAGCAATGGCAAAAGTCATGCAACAGGTTAAATTCTGCAAATATGTTTTTTTTCTCTCTCTCTCTGAAAGCCAAAAAAAAAGAAGAAAAAAAAACGAGGGGCGGGATTTTTGAAAACTGTTTTGAAAATAAAAGTGATATATTTCATTGGCGGGGGATGTTTTGTGTTTATTTGTTGTGTGTGTGTGTGTGTGTGTGTGTGTGTGTGTGTGTGTGTGTGTGTGTGGTGGTTGTAGTGATCTCTCTTCTCTCTGTTCTTGCTCTCTGTCTTTCTCTCTTCTCTCTCTCTGTTCTCTCTCTCTCTCTCTCTCTCTCTCTCTCTCTCTCGTCTTCTCTCTCTCTCTCTCTCTCTCTCTCTCTCTCTCTCTCTCTCTCTCTCTCTCTCTCTCTCTCTCTCTCTCTCTTCTCTCTCTCTCTCTCTCTCTCTCATTTCCATTGTCCTTTTTCTATCTCTTTTCATTAAAGTTAAGTCTGTCGAATCATAACTTTTAATTCAAAATCCCGTTGCTGAAAAAAGTGAAACAATGTGGAAAGGTGCGAACGTGTCTAATATTCTCGTTAATTATAATGCAAATTTTCACAAAAGGTTGTGTTCAGGGACGTCGTATCGTTCAAGTTGTGAAAAGTCATTAGGAGGGACTTTTTTCTTTTCTTTTTTTTTTTGTCCTTTAAAAGTATTTTTTTATTAGAAAATGTAATTTCTTTCTTTCTTTGTTTCTTTTTTCTTTCCTTAAAGCTCCTATTTAAAGCTTAAGGATCCCTTTACCCTGACATTTAAAGTTTCTAGAGGCGGTGTTTGAAAAGACCTTTATTTGTTTCACTGCTTCAAGTTTACCTTCTTTTCACTTTAAACTTTCAAGGTTTTTCTTAAGGTTAATGCTAAAATGAAGATTATATTACTCTCAATTACTGTCATGCAGAAGGTGTCTGTGTCATGCAAGACATTGGAGGTTTGGGCATGCACGTTAATGAATTGTCATGCAGTGAAGCAGGTGAGTCTCCGGTATGCCAAGCAGATGATGCCTGTCATGCAAGGAAATGAGATTGTCGTGTCATGCGGAAGACAAATCTCTACCATGCAACAGGTTGAAGTTCTATGTTCATGCAAATTGTATTAATCTGCCATGTAATAGCGTTAACGTTTATATCATGCAAAGTGTCTGTCATACATGGGAACCAAATCTTATGTCATGCAGAGTGTGTTTGTCATGCATGAAAGTAAACCCCATATCATGAAGAAAATAGTTATGCAATATTTATTGTTATATATGTCGCATCTCGACACAAATAATGTGATAATAATGATAATGATAATAATTAGGATGATGATAATGATAATGATAATAACAACAACAATAACAACAGCTACAATAATAACAACGACAACGACAATGATAATAACAATAACAACAATGATAACAATGTAACAACGATAATGATAACAAT
>NC_051423.1:19607774-19617774 GCF_015228065.2 Penaeus monodon | reverse complement strand
CTTTCTCTCTCCTTTCTCTCTCCTTTCTCTCTTTTCTCTCTCCTTTCCTCTCTTCTCTCTTTCTTCTCCTCCTTTCTCTTTGCTTTCTCTCCTTTTTCTCCTTTTTCTCCTTTCTCTCCTCCTTTCTCCCTCCTTTCTCCTCCTTTTCTTCTCTCTCTCCTTTCTCTCTCCTTTCTCTCTCCTTTCTCTCCCTCTTTCTCTCCTTTCTCCTTTCTCTCTCCTTTCTCTCCTTTCTCTCTCTCTCTCTCTCCTTTCTCTCTCTTTCTCCTCCTTTCTCTCTCCTTTCTCTCCTTTCTCTCTCTTTCTCTCTCCTTTTCTCTCCTTTCTCTCTCCTTTCTCTCTCTTTCTTTTTCTTCTCTCTCTCTTCTTTCTCCCTTCTTTCTCTCTCCTTTCTCCCTTCTTTCTCCTTTCTCCCTCCTTTCTCTCTCCTTTCTCCCTTCTTTCTCCGTTTGACCCTTTTCCCTTTTATGCGCGTATCTAACCCTCTCTCTCGTCTCCTTTTATCTGCTTCCCTCGTTTGGATTGCTATCTGTGGCTGTCGAGTTTTCTTTTAAAAGAAAAGAAAAAAAAAAAGAAAAAAGAAAGAAAGAAAATAAGGATAAAAAAAGAAAAATAGAAAATTGCAAATTTAATTATCGCGCAAAGTTCTATTTTGGCGGGTTTTTTTTCCCGCCTTTTTCCCGTGCGTTCGTCTTTTGTTTACTTTCCGGCGTTCTGTCTCCTGAAAATTATCTTCCAGTGCTCTCTGTCTTTTTTTTTTTCTTACTTTTGGTTTGTTTGTATGTGTGTATTTTGTTAGTTTTTAAGGGTGTATTGTGAGGGGGGGGGGGTATCGTTATAATAGTCCAAGTCTATTTTGCGTTTTTTTCCCCCTTTTTTTTCCCGTTGCCGTTCGTCTCTTTTCTTTCTTCTCCCGCGTTTCTGTCTCCTGATATTATCTTCCTGCTCTCTTCTTTTTTTTTCTTCTTTTGATTCTCTTTATTGTGTCTTTTTCTCTTACGTTTTTTCAGGCTTATTTGATCTCTATGGTTTGTTCCGTCTTTTCCTCTCCGTTTATCTCTTTCTCTCTCTCTCTCTCTCTCTCTCTCTCTCTCTCTCTCTCTCTCTCTCTCTCTCTCTCTCTCTCTCTCTCTCCCTCCTAATCTCGCTCTCTCTCTCTCTCTCTCGCACTCTGACTGTCTCTGTTTGACTCAAATAAATTGACTACAAATTATTATTATTATTATTATTATTATCATTATTATTATTATTATCTATTTATTTATTCATTTTACCTTTATCTTGTTTTTAAGTCCTTAATGTTATTAATTAACCTTTTTTTCCTTCCTTTTTCCCCTGCAACCAACTTCCTCTGGATTTCTGGATCTCATTATTCTTCTTGACAGTTATATATTTTACGTAGGAGCTGGGAGAAAGGAAGTTTATTTCGTTAAGGGAAGGATGGTTTAGGGTTTAATGTCTTCAGAAGACTTTATAGGACTTTTATGTTTTTATTGTTTTTATTATCCGCGTTAAGTTTTTTTGTTTTTGTGGTGTGGGGGGGGGTATGTTTATATTTGTTTATGTTTTTTTTTTTTTTTTTTTTTTAAGATTCACGTTAATTTGTGTGTGTGTGTGTGTGTGTGTGTGTGTGTGTGTGTGTGTGTGTGTGTGTGTGTGTGTGTGTGTGTGTGTGTGTGTGTGTGTGAGTCCACGTCTGACTGTGTGTGTGTGTCTATTTTCTTTTTTTGTGTATGTATTTACATGCACATGCATTTTAGGGCGGAAATGCCTTATCCTTATTTACGACTCTAACCACTAAAAAAAAGAAAAGAAAAAAGGAAATGACACAGGCGGATAAGTCCTTCTTATAGATAACATATCAGACAAAATCAAACATAAATGGGTTTTTGAAATTTCGTATCTTCGGACCAATCCTAATGTAAGCAACATTTTATTTCATTTTCTTTTTTTTTTTAATTAGTAACAGAAATACATAATTCGAACATGTTATGGGAATGGTTCTTTCTGATTTCGTTGCTTCTTCAATTTTGATTCACTGTTTCATTCATTATAAAATTATGAGATTTTCATGCATTAAGGGCCTGGTTCCTTCTTCTTTCATTGGTTTATTCTTTTTTTTTATTCACTGTTTCATTCATAATGAGATTGATTCGCTTTTTTCACTCATTAAGGGCCTGGTTCCTTCTGATTTCGTTGCTTCATTCATTCTTGAATCACTGCTTCATTCATTATGAGATTGATTCGTTTCTTTCACTCATTATGGAATTTTTTTCATTCATTAATAGGAATTGGCACTTTTCTATTCATTCCGGGATTGCTTCATTCTTCATTCAAGTCTATTACGAAATTGATTTATTTTTTCCTTTCATTTTTCAAAGTTACGTTCGGCTACAAAAAGCTTTTCAGGAACAAAGAAGGAAGAGAAATTTTGATTGAAAGCACAAACAGAAAACGGGAAAGCAAATAGGAAACGAGACCATAGGCGATCAGACACAAGGGCGAGAGGAAAGGATAGAGAGAGAGAGAAGGAGGCGAAGAAGAAGAGGAAGAAGAAGAAGATGAAGAAGAGGGAAGAGGAAGAAGGAGAGAGAGAGAGAGAGAGAGAGAGAGAGAGAGAGAGAGAGAGAGAGAGAGAGAGAGAGAAAACAGAAACAGATAAATAGAGAGAGAGAAAGAGAAAAGGAGAGAGAGAGACAGCGAAACACTGAGAAGGAAAGAAAGAGAAACAAACACACAGACCACCCACACAGAAAGAAAGAAAGAAAGAGAGAAACAGACAAAAAACAACAACAACAAAAGGTTTCCCCCGAAGCGCAACACGGAAGAAAATCTCGAATTTCCGCGAGTGTCGTAAACAGAGGGGTTTCGTGCGCAGATTCCTTAAGCAGTTAGCGGACTCGCGCCGAGATTCGTGATGACGGCTTGTGGAAGGCAGGTAGAGGTGGCGTGGGAAGGGTAGAGTAAGTGGGGGGAAGGTGAAAGGTTTGGGTAGGGATGGGGATGTGAAGAAGGTTCGACGGTGTGGTGTGCGGTTTTGAGTGGTGGCGGTGTGTTGTTTGTGGGTGGAGTGTGTTGTGTTGTGGGTGGTGTGTGTACGTGTGTGTGTGTGTGTGTTTGTGAGTGTATGTGTGCCTAACCGTGTGCGTGTTGAGTATGCATTTGCGTATGGTGTGGGGGGAGGGTATGCCTTGATTTATATCTATTTACAGTTCGGGTTTTAGATGTATATGCTTTATTGCGTGGCAGCGCTCTTGATCTGTTCACAACCGACAGCTTTAAAACGGACCTCTATTTTATTACTACACCTATATATGTTTGATTATTGTCCTTAATGTCGTTTGATACTCAAAATAGATTAAAACAGGCGATACTCGCCGATTCTGTGTCATCGTCTAAATGGTCGTTTTAAAACCGATCGACAGGATCATCCCTTTCACATTCATTGATTTATTACTATTCTACAATTACTTCACAGCCTTATTGTCTACGCAGATCTCAGATGTAAATCCTCTGCTGAGAAAACTGTGGAAAATAAAAGAAAAAAAAAAACGCGTCTTTGGGAGAGTCGCGGACTGAGACCACTCGACCTGGTTAGAAACGGAGACTTTTTTTTTGCGAATTTCGTCGAATTCGCGCTCGGTTATTTGGGACTTTTCTCTCGCTCGCTCGCTCGCTTTCTCTATCTCTGTCTCTGTCTGTCTGTATGTCTGTCTGTCTCTGTCTCTCTCTCTCTCTCTCTCTCTCTCTCTCTCTCTCTCTCTCTCTCTCTCTCTCTCTCTCTCTCTCTCTCTCTCTCTCTCTCTCTTTATCTGTTGGTTATGATTCGTAATTTTCCTTTTTTTCTAAAAGTAATAATTGGCAGGCAAAAACGAATAAAATAACTGTTAGAAATATGCGCATTTATTAAGAACATTTCCATATCTGAAGTTAAACCTTTTTCTCATTTGTCACATTGAACTGTTATATTTCATATATCCTTTGGGTCCTTCTGGTGTTCTCTTGCCATTTATACATTTATACAATATATTTTTGTACACTTACGACATTTATTTATTTATTACGATACAAACAAACCTTCGGGTAGCCATATTTGTTTACATATGACGTCACAAACCGCTTCATTCCCGCCTTTGACGAAGCGAAAAATCTTGGAGCGAAGGGCAAGCCAGCTCAAGATATTCGATCAATATCCTCTCGCCAAAATCCTTGTGGAAAACCCGACACAGCAGTGAGAGAGAGAGAGAGAGAGAGAAAGAGAGAGGAGAGAGAGAGAGAGAGAGAGAGAGAGAGAAAGATGGTAGAGAGGGGGGGAGAGATGGAGAGAGATAAGTATAGGAGATGGAGGAGTTGAACGATGGAGAGAGAGAGAGAAGAAGAAGGTGAGAGAGGGAAAAGGACGGAGAGAGAGAGGAAGAGAGAGGAGAGGGACAGAGAGAGAGAGAGATAGAGAGAGAGAGAGAGAGAGAGAGAGAGAAAGGGTAGGGAAGAAGGGAAGAGAAATAGAGAGACGAAGAAGAATTACAGCTCGAAGTTTGTTATCGCTTTCTGGAATAGCTGGCGCCTGTGATTAACAGCTGAAAAGAAAAGCATTTAAGAATTTTATTCAGAATATATCGAATTCCTGAGAGAGAGCGAGAGAGAGCGAGAGAGAGAGAGAGCGAGAATGAGAGAGCGAGAATGGGAGAGCGAGAATGGGAGAGCGAGAATGAGAGAGCGAGAGGAAGTGGTGGAGAGCGAGAATGGAGAGCGAGAGGAGAGCGAGAATGGAGAGCGAGAATGAGAGAGCGAGAATGGGAGAGCGAGAATGAGAGAGCGAGAGTGGGAGAGCGAGAATGGGAGAGCGAGAATGGGAGAGCGAGAGTGGGAGAGCGAGAATGAGAGAGCGAGAATGGGAGAGCGAGAGTGGGAGAGCGAGAATGAGAGAGCGAGAATGGGAGAGCGAGAATGGGAGAGCGAGAGTGGGAGATAGAGAGTGAGAGAGCGAGAATGGGAGAGAGAGAGTGGGAGAGCGAGAGTGGGAGAGCGAGAATGGGAGAGAGAGAGTGGGAGAGCGAGAGTGGGAAAGCGAGAGTGGGAGAGCGAGAGTGGGAGAGCGAGAATGGGAGATAGAGAGTGAGAGAGCGAGAATGGGAGAGAGAGAGTGGGAGAGCGAGAGTGGGAGAGCGAGAATGGGAGAGAGAGAGTGGGAGAGCGAGAGTGGGAGAGCGAGAATGGGAGAGCGAGAGTGGGAGAGAGAGAGTGGGAGAGCGAGAATGGGAGAGCGAGAGTGGGAGAGCGAGAATGGGAGAGCGAGAGTGGGAGAGCGAGAGTGGGAGTATAATGGTCTCTAATTTGAATGATACTAGAATACCACTATATTATCTGGCAGGTCCAGAGGAAAACTCAGTATCTGTTTCTCAGCTTTATTGAGGGAACAGACACGTAGATTAAAAGGGATCTTGTCGCGGTAGACGTGGCGGAGGCGGCGTCAGCTCCTACGGGTTGGAGGGAAGGTGTTCGCGGTTCAAGGAACGGACTCGGACTGATTCCTTTGGGTATTTCTGGGTCACTTCCAGCCTAGGGCGTGGGGGCACAGCTGTTGCCCTCGGCTACCCCCTCCAGGCGTTTCTCGTTATCGCCGAAGGTGAGGTCATGACCCAGGAGGTCAGCAGCTGCCTAGCCAAACTCCTTGATTAATGGGTGTCACCCCGGCTCAGGTAGATTCCACTATTTATAGATGTCACAGGGAGAGCGAGAATGGGAGAGCGAGAGTGGGAGAGCGAGAGTGGAGAGCGAGAATGGGAGAGCGAGAGTGGGAGAGCGAGAATGGGAGAGCGAGAGTGGGAGAGCGTAGAGTGGGAGAGCGAGAGTGGGGGAGAGCGAGAGTGGGAGAGCGAGAGTGGGAGAGCGAGAGATGGGAGAGCGAGATGGGAGAGCGAGAGTGGGAGAGCGAGAATGGGAGAGAGAGAGTGGGAGAGCGAGAATGGGAGAGCGAGAATGGGAGAGAGAATGGGAGAGAGAATGGGAGAGCGAGAATGGGAGAGGAGAGTGGGAGAGCGAGAATGGGAGAGCGAGAATGGGAGAGCGAGAATGGGAGAGCGAGAGTGGGAGAGCGAGAATGGGAGCGAGAATGGGAGAGTGAGAATGGGAGAGCGAGAGTGAGAGAGCGAGAATGATGAAGCGAGAATGAGAGAGCGAGAGAGAGAGAGAGAGACAGAGTGAGAGTGAGAGTGAGAGAGAGAGAGAAGGAGATGGAAGCAAGGAGAATAAGAGAGAGGGTAAGAGTGAGAGATAGACAGATGAACAGATAGGTACATATATAGAAAGATAGGTAGATAGATCGATAGATAAAAACAAAGAGATAGACTGACAGACAAAAAGACAAAAACACAGACAAAAAGACGGACAGACAAGCAGACAGACAGACAGACAGACAGATACAGACAGACAGACAGACAGACAGACAGACAGATAGACAGAGTGAAAGAGACACGGAGAGACAGCAAGAGACAGGGGGGGGGGGTTATGAGACAGGGACGTTGTGGCCGAGTTTACCAACAGGAGACGTGACCTGTTTTTGCTTTTTTTTATAGTCGGTGTTTGTAACATTGTTGCCCCAGTCTGCTGAATGCTGCTGAGAGGGCTATAGCTACACTGTTCTGTATATTTTGCTCTCCTCTATATAACGCACTCGTTCATGCGAGTCATGTTATCTTTCATGTAATTCTGTTTGTGCTTGAGTGAAATATCTTATAATACACATACATACAATAAATAGAAAAAAGAAACAACGAAAGAAATGTGTGTGTGTGTGTGTGTGTTTTGTGTGTGTGTGTGTGTGTGTGTGTGTGTGTGTGTGTGTGAATATATATATGAATACACACACACACATACGTATATATGTATATGTTTATATGTGTATATATATGTATATACATATATGCATATATAAATGTATATAAAATACATATATATAAATATATCATTAATATAATATATATATATATATATATATATTTATATATATATATACTACATATATATGAATATAACATATATCATATATCATATATATATATTATTATATATATATATTATTGTATACATATATTATCTATAATAATATATATATATATATATATATACATATATATATATACTATATAATATATATATATATATATATATACATATATACATATATAACTATAATATATAGTAATATATATATATAATATATATACGAAATATATAATACATATATATACTATATATATACATATATATACATATATATACATATATATATATATATATATATATATATATATATATATATATATATATATATATATTATATATATTGTCCGGGGTTTAGTGTAAATCTCAGGATTTTTCTTAAGTCTTGTTCACCCCCTTATGTTCTTTTATGATCCTTTGAGTATGGGTCAATCGAGGAGAAAGAAAGATATATATATACAACAGTTTGTTCACTATATTACTCAAAATAAAAATACACATACAGATACACAAAACGAAAGTAGGACTTTCAAAAGAATAAGCAGCCTTATTCCTTAATTATACATAATGAAAATACACTGGGTTTCGGATCCATAGCTTCTTGAGAATGTACCGAGATTGGAAATAGGGCACTCAGTATGGACCTGCTTCCACGAACACATGCGCTCTGCAGAATTCGGTGTTAGGTGGCTTACATCCGCATGAGGCAAGAGTGTCCCGATAAAGGCAATTCGTGGCTGTGTAAGACAATGCTAAATCGTTCATGGAGACTGAAAAAAGAAATTTATATAAAAGTATTATCACTTAACACATACCCTTTACTATGGGTAATTTTAGAGTCTTAACCTTTTTTCACTAGAATTCTAGAGAGCATAAGTAATTTACTTACATGAAGTGAGCAGGTGTAGAGATCGGAGCCAAGTGGCAGGTCGTGCTGTCGTGGTCGCCGACGTCACTTTTGTTTCGGGTTCGTGAACCGTCGACGAGGATAAGCAAATGGCTCGACCACCCAAATCCTCTCACTCACAATCAGCTCATTAGCATATTTATATCGTGAAACCATCACTAACCCTTTACATATATATATGCATATATATATATATATATATATATATATATATATATATATATATATATACATATATATGGATTATATATATATATATATATATATATATATACATATATGGATTATATATATATATATATATATATATACATATATGGATTATATATATATATATAAATAACACATATGTGTGTGTGTGTATTAGAATTCTGCTTGTGTTTCGTCCGTTCGTTCGTGCATTACGCCACTATTTTCCGCCTGAAATCCTCTTCCATTTGAATGCAGACTTGAAGTTTCTTCATTCTGATAAAAGATGGGAATCTTATGCATGGAATCATCTTTTATGGTACAATGTACATGAAGTCAGTTCATTTTCGTGTGATTTTAGGTGGTTATATATCAGATACTGAATATGAAAAAATCATACACACACACACAAGAAAGGAGAAGAAAGGATGGGCATAAGATATATATATATATATATATATATATATATATATATATATATATATATATATATATATATATATATATATATATATTTTTTTTTTTTTTTTTTTTTTTTTTTTTTTTTTTTTTTTTTTTTTTTTTTTCCCCAACGGTATTGGCTCATGTTTGAGCGGCCGTGGTCACAGCATGATACTTAATTGTAGTTTTCATGTTGTGATGCTCTTGGAGTGAGTACGTGGTAGGGTCCCCAGTTCCTTTCCACGGAGAGTGCCGGTCTAACCTTTTAGGTAATCATTCTCTCTCTTATATTATATATATATATATATATATATATATATATATATATATATATATATGTGTGTGTGTGTGTGTGTGTGTGTGTTTTTTTTTTTTGGTGTGTGTGTGTGTGTGTGTGTGTGTGTGTGTGTGTGTGTGTGTGTGTGTGTGTGTGTGTGTGTAGAGAGAGAGAGAGGGGGGAGGAGTATTGAAGTTCATTCCGTGGATACTCTCTCTCTATATATATATATATATCTGTCTATCTATCTGAGCCGTATTCATGTTGACAAATGTAGAAAAGGTATGAATGAGATTGAATATCTTCATGTTATTTCTAACGAAGATATAATCGAGACCGGTCAAATACATCTCTTGTATTGTGAAGATATTCATTCTCATTCATACCTTTTCTACATCTATCTATCTATCCATCTAATTATTAGTCTCTCTCTCTCTTTCTCTGTTTGTTATGTATATATATAAGTATATATATATATATATATATATATATATATATATATATATATATATATATATATATATATATATACAAACACACACACACACACACACACACACACACACACACACACACACACACACACACACACACACACACACACACACACACATACACACACACACACACACACACACACACATACATATATATATATATTTTTTTTTTATTATTCCCCCAATTGACTCTAGTTGGCAAATTTACTCTCTACATGACTGACGTTACTCTAAAAAGATAACTTGATTCACCTAATCACCAATCTACTCTAACTACCTAACTTTCTCTAATGACCTAATTTACTCACTCTCTGTACCCTCCTTCCTTTATTCTCGCCTTGCTTCGTTATCTTTCTTTTTTCCTCTTCTCGTTCTTCGTCTTCGAAATTGCATCTTCTCTCTTACTCTTTCTTGACCTTTTATGCTCGTGAATGCAGCCAATCTCGTTAATAAGGCTGGGCGGAGGAGGGGCTTCAAACTCTCTTTTCTTGCTGAAAGGGGGAGAGGGGAGGGGAAGGAGGGGGAGGGGGAGAGAGGGGAGGGGGAGAAAGGGAAGGGGAGGACGAGGGAGGGGAGGAGAGGGAGGGGAGGGGAGGGGAGGGAGGGAGGGGAGAGGGGAGGAAAGGGGAGAGAGGGAGAAAGGGAGGACGAGGGGAGGGGAGGGAGGAAAGGGGAGAGGGAGGGAGG